>NC_057710.1:66785823-66806044 GCF_004010195.1 Chiloscyllium plagiosum
CAGTGCTAACCTTTTATTTTCTTTACTATTTTGATTGGCCTTTGTATAATTGCATAGCCTTCTGTTTTTGAGGATAAGGGAAATGAGGGCACAAAACAACTGCATTTTTTTAAGGAAGAGAAACTAAGTTAATTCATCAGAAAGAGAAAGTGAGGAGTGCAGATTCTGGAGATCAAAGTCAAAAAGTGCTTATGCCCGCAATGTCGACTCTCCTATTCCTTGGATGCTGCCTGACCTGCTGCATTTCTCCAGCACCACACTTTTTGACTCTAATTCATCAGAAAGCCGAGCCTTGCATTTTATGATTTATCGAGGGAAGCATTGATTTGATTCAGCCTGCAATCTTTGACACCATAATAATTTTCGAACAGCAAACTACTTGCTAACCACAATTTTAGCTCATTCATTGAAGTGCCATCTATAAGTAAAAAAAGAACTTGTCCTTGACATAGAGTCCCTCCCATTACTGCAGAACAACAGGGAAGGATGTTATCTGTACATGTCTATTTGACAGAATGCATCTATTTCCATTTTTCAGGCACATGACAGTCCAGGCAGATGATATTTCTTTTTGACTGGGCAGTGTGCTTAAAAAAAAATCAAGAAAAAAATCAGATGCTGTCTTATGTTCTATGTTTGTATCATTTTCTGTTTGATACGAAAGTAGAGCTCGGGGGAGGCAAAATTAAATAACAACTTATTTTTTGCCACCATCCCTTCAAAGTGCCCTTCGGGCAATTATGGACATTTCTGTTGACAGGAGTAAAGGGAAGATTGGAATACCAGTTTATAGAGTAATAGAGTCATACAGCACAGAAACCGACCCTTGTGTGTATGCCAACCGAGTTTCACAAACTAAACTAGTCCCATTTGCCTGCATTTGGCCCATTTAGCTCTAAACCTTGCCTATTTATGTACCTGTCCAAATGTCTTTTAAATGTTGTAAGTGCGTCTGCAATAGCCACTTCCTCTGGCAGTTCATTCCACATACAAACCACCCTGTCTGTGAAAACATTGCCCCTCAGGTTCTTTTTAGATCTTTCTCCTCTCACCTTAAAATTGTATCTTCTATTTTGAATCCCCCTACCTCAGAGAAAATATCTTTGCTATTCACATTACCTATGCCCTCATCATTTTATAAACCTCTATAAGGTCACCGCCCAACCTCCTGCAGGTGGTCAGGATGGTGAATAAGGCATTGAGCATGCTTGTCTTCATTGCTCAGACCATTGAGTATAAGTGCTGAGAATTATGTTGTGGCTGTACACGATGTTGGTGAGGCCTCTTCTGGAGTACTATGTACAGTTCTCATCAGCCCTGCTATCAGAAGGATATTATTAAATTGGAGATTTACATTTCAACTCCAGTGAAAAAAGACACAGCCTATCCAGTCTCTCCTTATAATTTATACCCTCCAGTCTCAGTAACATCCATATAATATTTTCTGAACCCTCTCCAATTTAATAACATCCATCCTATAGGAGGGCTGACCAGAACTCTACATAGTACTCCAAAAGAGGCCTCACCAACATCGTGTACAACCACAACATAATTCTTAACACCTATACTCAATGGTCTGAGCAATGAAGACAAGCATGCTCAATGCCTTATTCACCACTCTGACTACCTGTGACACAATTTGCAAAGAACTGTATGCCTGAGCCCCAAAGTCTCTCTATTCAACAATACTCACCAGGGCCCCACCATTAATTTTGTAAGGCAAAAACAAGGATTGCAGATGCTGGAAACCAGAGTCTAGATTAGAGTGGTGCTGGAAAAGCACAGCGGGTCAGACAGTTTCCGAGGAGCAGGAAAATAAACATTTCGGGCAAAAGCCCTTCATCAGGAATAGAGGCAGGGTGCCTGCAGAGTGGAGAGATAAATGAGAGGGGTGTGGGGGTGTGAAGAAAGTAGCATAGAGTACAATAGGTGAATGGGGGTGGGGATGGAGGTGATAGGTCAGAGAGGAGGGTGGGGGAAGGTAGCAAAGAGTACAATGGGTGAATAGGGGTGGGGATGAAGCCCTGTCCTTGTTCATCTTACCAAAATACAACAGCTCACATGTATTTAAAATAAACTGCATCTGCTGCTACTTGGCCCACTGGCCCAATTGATCAAGATTTCTTTGTAATCTCAAATCACCTTCTTCACTGTCCCCAATACTACCAATTTTAGTCTCATTTGCAACTTACTAACCATGCCTTCGAAATTTTCATCCAAAGCATTTACATAAGTAACAAACAACAGTGGACTCTACTGTTTATGGCTGCTTAATTAATTTGAGTGCCTGAACAACAGTTTCAGTGGAAAATAAGTCAAAAGAAACCTTTCTCTGCTTTGATCTAATACTGCAATGTAGGGCCTCCAATACTGAAGACAGGGCATTTCACTTTGTCCTACTCCACCCCCAATCTACCATTTTGCATTACAGTGTAGGTGGGAAGTGCTACCTCTCCCATCCTAATATTGCATTTTTTTGGCCTGCTCCTATTACAAGGCAGGCTTAGTAGTCCGCAAATGCCTCAGGAAGCATCAGGCAGCAATAACGAATGAAGAGACCTGACCATGGGTCTTTGCTCCTTTCCCATCAGTGCTACAGCTGGTGAAAAGCAGAGGAGAATCTGTGGTAACAGAATAAAATTGCTAAAAAGAGATGTGTTGCCGAAGCTTTATATTTTGCATTCACCAGGCCGAAGAGAGGAATATCAAAATTCAAACAACTTAATAAATGAAAATGGTGGTGTTTGATTGGCAAGTCACCAAGATTCACCAAGGTATTGCCATGGAGAAAGCTAAGAAGATACCTATGCTTACCAATCTTCTGTGTAATTTAAATAAGGGTCAAGGCTTGTAAATATTCCTTTCATTCGCTGAGAATTGGTCCTGTCATCTGAATGTATGTCACATCTAGCAATTATGAATGTGGCATATAATGAGCTTGACTGATTATCTTAAATTGGTCACTTGTACGGTATGTAACACAGTCATGGTTGTCCAACAAGTGCTAGTCAATCATGAATCCCACCTAACAGGTTGCTTTTTGTATTGGGCTTTGTACACATGGCTGGTTGGGTACTTTCTACACTCCGTCTATTACAAAAACCAAAGGGGCATTTGACCAATCAGTCAATGCTAGGACATAGGACATCTTTATTTGACATCATTCCAACTTTTGTTTCACCATTGTAACACACTAGTCTTACCAACCAGTCCACCCCATTTTATCTACTTTATAAATTAATGTATTTGTTTGAAATTCGGTATCAATGGGGACAAAAGGAAATAGAGCAAGTGCATAACAGAGATCTAGTAAGTAAAGTATATCATTTAGGGGGAGAAATGTCTTTGTATAGCACTTTTTCTAGCCATGGAGACGTGCATTGCTATCGTTGGAGTAGACAACGCTGTTCTTTAATTATAGTATATTAGTATGAATAAAGGAAGTGCTTGCCACTGGACATCAATGTAATTCTAATAGTGATGTGCAAGCAAACATATCCATTTAAATTATGCCTATCTGTTTCGTCATTTAAATTGACTGATTATCTGCTTTCCTTTTTAGCTTGGGTCCTATTTTGGAAGCGTATTGTGCTCTATCGATGTTAATAGAGATTTGTTTACGGACGTACTATTGGTTGGGTCACCTATGTTTATGGGTCAACACAAAAATGAAGAAGGAAGAGTGTATGTATTTTCTGTCAATCAGGTAAAAACAGCTTTCTGTAGAATCTAATTGCAATTACTTGACCAAAAGCTGCTTCGCAGAAACACACTTTGTGCCAATAAAAATCATTCAGTTGACTTATATTGAATAAAAAATAAATCCTGTTGGAATAACTTAGACTATAAATATTTCCTAAACATTTACACAAGCATTTTATTTAGCCTTGCAAGCCTAAAGGACATCAAGTTGTAACACAGCAGCAAAACATTATTCGATAAAGGAACAGGAAGTTTATAAGTCTGTAAAGATAAACTTAGCTTGCAGCTCACAATGTGGTAAGTTTGTAAAGATCCACAGGGCCCACTTGGTCTAATGTGGGATAGCAAAAATACTTATAGCTCTAACTAGAATAGGCTATTGTATTGAACAAGACGTAATTTATTGCATGCTGGCAACTAGTTACAGGTTGCATTGCTGTGATAGACATTGTTACAAAGACTGTGTGGAGGAGCTGTATGTTAGAATGTTCTCCTTTGAGATCCTAAGCTGCCATTGACCACAAGTCCCTGTGACATTATCATACTTGGTGATTTTTAAGGCATTCCTTAGTATGAGTGTTTTCGCATCTTTATACCTTGTACAATACAAGTCAAAACATATGTTATTTAATCACACTGAGTGGAAGTATCCTTACCAAAGATTAGTTAGTTGGCTCATAATATAGAGCCTGGAGCACATTAGTAGAATGGATGGCATTGATTCAAACTGCAATATTAAACTGAATAATACGACATTTATAATGTAATGAAATCAGTAATCCAGGAAGGTTTTTTTATCTGAAGCAATGAAATGGTAAATATGCTGCACTAATATTAAAAAAATAGTATTATCTATGAACCATGTATCATTTATTTGTGCAATGAATCAACACCAATGCAGTCTAACACAATACAGATAATTGTGTCATGCAGCAAGGTAGCCTGGAAAAGCGAGGCATCTTAGAAGGGCCAGTTGATGGTAAGAACTCTCGATTTGGAGCTGCTATAGCTGCTGTTGCTGACATCAATCTGGATGGCTACAATGACGTTGCAGTTGGAGCCCCTGTAGAAGATGAACAACATGGAGTCGTATACATTTTTAACGGAGACCAAACATCGATCCTGTCAAAACATACACAAGTAAGAGCTTCCTGATAATTCTGATTTAAACTGAGATATTGGCAGAAACATTTCACGCTATAACATTCAGAGGCCAATGCTGCAGAAGCTGGAGGGATTGAAAGTTGCAGGTGCACTGCATGACCTGCACTTTGCAACATTTAGAGTCATAGAGATGAACAGCATGGAAACATGCTGTCCAACTTGTCCATGCTGAACAGATATCCTAAATAAATATAGACCCATTTGCCAGCATTTGGCTTATATCTCTCTAAAACCTCCCTATTCATATACCCATCCAGATGCTTCTTAAATGTTGTAATCATTCCAGCCTCCATCACTTCTTCTGGCAGCTCATTCCATGCCACCCACTGCCTGAAAAAGCTGCACCTTAGGACCCTTTTAAATCTTTCCCCTCTCACCCTAAACCTATGTCCTCTAGTTCTGGACTCCCCTACCCTAGGGAAAAAGACCTTGTCTATTTATCCTACCCATGCCCCTCATGTTTTTTTATAAACCTCCATAAGATCACCCCTTAGCCTCTGATGCTCCAGAGAAAATAGCCCCAGCCTATTCAGCCTCTCCCTATAGCTCAAACCCTCCAACCCTGGCACCAGCCTTGTAAATTGTTTTTAAAATGTTTCAAGTTTCATATCATCCTTCCTATAGTAGGGAGAATTGCACACATTATTCCAAAAGTGGTCTAGCCAATGTCCTATACAGCGGCAATACAGCCGCCAACTCCTGTATTCAATGCACTGATCAATAAAGACAAGAATACCAAATGTTGCCTTCACCATCCTGTCTACCTGCGATTTCACTTTAAAGGAGTTATGAACCTGCACTCCAACGTCTCTTTGTTCAGCAACATTCCCCAGAACCTTACCATTAACTGTATAAGTCATGTTCAACATTTCCAATCCAAAATAGAGCATCTTACATTTATCTAAATTAAACTCCATCTACCACTCCTCAGCCCATTTGCCTATTTCGGTAAGGACACAATTAGATGGGCAGGTCATGAGGTCAAACTGCATCAAACACTATCTGTCCTGTCAATTTTAATCACATGGATTCAGTTAATGCTTTTATTATTAGACACAGCTGCCTATTCCTTTACCCACTATGGTACACCTCCAATTTACAAGTGAGGAGCTTTTGTCTTACTGTTAATTTTTCAAGAAGTTTGGCTGTGTTCCTTAAGGGATCTTAGTGACTTATTGGATGTTGAATAGATTATCACTCTTTGCTGACAGGGATAAGGTAAGAGGAGTCTTTTATCCTGTTGATAATCCAGATTTAGTTTGTAGTATTCTCACCTCTGTGTGCAACATTTTGGATTCTATGTTAAGTTCCAGGAATGTGAGCACAGAATTTTTGTCATGAGGCACTCCTTCAGTCCTGCTGCTGTGTTAGTAATGCCAATTCATTTTGTCTGAGATGTTAAAGCAAGGCCTGTGCCTCCCCTCTCATGACACTATTTTGAAGGAATGGTGTTCTGGACAATAATTGACCTTGCAACAAACTCAAAAACAGGTTAATTGGCATAATCATATTGCTGCTTTTGGGATTTAGTTGTACACAAATTGGCTGCCGTGACTCTTACATTGCAACCATGACTACAATTCAACAATGATGATTTGCCATAAATTGTTTTGGGAGATTCTGATGTCATGAAAGACTCTATGTAATCATCTGTTCTCTTACATCAAAGGTTATTCTATTTTGAAATATTCATCTGTGTTATGAAATATCTGGTTAAATTTCATGTTTTTTTGTCTCTCAAATTGTGCAAGTATGTGTTTACAGTTAGGGATGAGAAAAGTCTCTAAACATCTGAGGAAGGCATACTCTGCTATACTTTAGTCTGGCACAGTACATGGATCAAATCGATCAGCTTGTAGATGCCATCAAAACTGGCCATGTGTTTGATCGTGAGGACAGCTGTAGACAACAGGAAATTATCAATGGAATTCAAGTTTGCTGAAGATTGTTAAATGGAATTCATCTAGAAATGTGCAAAGTGGTAAATGTGGGGAAGTAAAACAATGAAAAATAATATACTGTTAATGTTAGAATGTGACAAGGGGCAAAGAAATTAAGGGACCTTGGAGCGAATGTCCACATTTCCCTGAAGGTAGGATAGGTCAGTAAGTTAGAAAAGAAGGCACAAGGAATCCTTGCCTTTATTAACCAAGATACAGAAAATAAGAGCATGGAGGCTACACTGAATCTGTATAAATCATTAGTTAGCACACAACTTCAGTGCCATGTGCAGTTGGTCATCTCATTACAGAAAGAACATAAGTGTACCAGAGAAGGCACAGAGAAGTTCTATGAGGACGTTGCCAGGTCTGCAAAAAATTGCAACAATGAGGAAAGATTAGATTGATTGGAATCATACACTTTGGAACAGAGGTGTCTCAGGGGAGATTTGATCAACATATACAAGATTGTGAGGTTCTTGGATAGAGTGAATGAGAGGGCTTAATTGCTTCATCAGAAACATCAGGGACTGGGGGCGATTGATTTAAAGTTTTTGGTAGAAAAGTAAGAGGGGAGATAAAGACAACCTTTTTCATCCAAGAGTTGGGGGAAGGTGGAGGGGCATGGTAAGTAGGGGTCTGGAACTCACGGCAGGAAGGATAATAAAGATAGAAATACATAACTAATTTAAAAGCTTTCTGGATAGGGACTTCAAGTGATGTAAGCTGCAGGACTACTGGGCAAATGAGTGAAAGTGGGATTTGACTAGGTGGTTCATTTTTCACAGGATACATATATGATGGGCCAAGTGACCTTTTTCTATGCTCTAAACTATCCATGATTCTATAAAATTGCACCCTTTATTTCTATCATACTATTCTATCTTCAAATAAACATTCTAAACGTATTTTGATCTGGTTTCTAGAGAATACAAGCCTCAAAGATCAGCCATCAATTGCAATATTTTGGATTATCCATTGATGGGCAGAAGGATTTGAATGGTGATACCATCACAGACTTGTCAATTGGATCCATTGGAAATGTTGTGCAACTCTGGTAGGTGACTTGATGACTCTTTTCAATTTCTGAAATGTTATTTGAAGAAGTGCCATGGCATTTTCTAGGAGTAATTAGGGCCATAGAATATGATGTCTGATCAAGTTTTGAGAAGATTTGTAGCTCAGGTTGAGGTTTTGGATATAGATTTGCTCGCTGAGCTGCAAGGTACATTTCCAGACGTTTTGTTACCTTACTAGGTAACATCTTCAGTGCACCTCATGCATAGCAATGCTGAAAATTCCTGCTTTCTATTTATATGTTTGGGTTTCTTTGGGTTGGTGATGTCATTTCTTGTGGTGAAGTCACTTCCTGTTCCTTTTCTCAGGGGGTGATAGATGGGGTCTAACTCAATGTGTTTGTTGATAGAGTTCCGGTTGGAATGCCATGCTTCTAGGAATTCTCGTGCGTGTCTTTGTTTGGCTTGTCCTAAGATGGATGTGTTATCCCAGTCGAGGTGGTGTCCTTCCTCATCCATATGTGAGGATACTAGTGAGAGCGGGTCATGTCTTTTTGTGGCTAGTTGGTGTTCATGTATCCTGGTGGCTAGTTTCTGCCTGTTTGTCCAATGTAGTCATTTACAGAATACCGTGCAAGGACTGAAACAAACACCCCATTGGAAAAAACAGGCAGAAAACTAGCCACCAGGATACATGAACACCAATTCAGAAATGGACTGAGGTGAGCCAGGAGGGGGCATGAAAACGGCTTGGCAGAAAGGATTAGGGAGAACCCAAAGGCATTTTACTCATATGAGAGGAATAAGAGAATGATCAGGGAGAAGGTAGGGCCAATCAGGGATAGCGGAGGGAACCTGTGCATGGACTCTGAACAGAGAGGGAAAGCCCTAAATGGGTTTTTTGCTTTGGTTTTCATCAAGGAAAGGGAACTTGTTGTAAATGAAAACTTAGAGGAGCTGGGATACAGTCTTGACCAGATCAAGATTGATGATGTTGAAGTACTAGACATTTTGGAAAACATTAAAATTTATAAGTACCCAGGGCCAGACTAGGTTTATCCTAGGCTGCTCCGAGAAGCAAGAAAGGAGGTTGTGAAGCCGCTGGCGAGGATATTTACCTCCTCACCCTGCACATGAATTGTACTGGAGGATTGGAAGGAGGCAAATGTTGTTCCTCTTTTCAAGAAGGGTAATAGGGAAATCCCTGGCAATTACAAACCAGTCAGTCTTACGTCTGTGGTCAGCAAAGTTTTGGAAAGAATTCTGAGGGATAGGATTGATGACTATTTGGCCAGGCATAGTGTGATTAAAGGCAGTCAGCATGGCTTTGTGAGGGGCAGGTCATACCTTACAAATCTTATTGAGTTCTTTAAGGAGGTGACGAGACAGGTCGATGAAGGTCACCCAGTTGGTGTGGTGTATATGGACTTCAGCAAGGCATTTGATAAGATTCCCCATGGTAGGCCCATTCATAAAATCAGGAAGTATGGGATACAGGGAGATTTGGCTATCTGGAGTCAGAATTGGCTGGCTGCCAGAAGGCAGAGAGTGGTTGTAGATGGAAAGTATTCTGCCTGGAGGTCAGTGTTGAGTGGGGTCCCGCAGAGCTCTGTTCTTGGGCCTCTGCTCTTTGTAGTTTTTATAAATGACTTGGATGAGGAGTTTGAGGGGTGGGTTAGTAAATTTGCAGATGACACAAAGGTTGGAGATGTCGTCGATAGAATTGAGGGTCACTGCAGGCCGCAGCGTGACATGTACAGGATGCAGAGCTGGGCTGAGAAATGGCAGATGGAGTTCAGCCTGGGTAAATGCGAAGTGATGCATTTTGGAAGGTCGAACTTGAATGCTGAATATAGGATTAAAGATAGGATTCTGAGGAACAGAGGGATCTGGGTGTGCAAGTACATAGATCCCTCAAAGTTGCCACCAAGTGGATAGGGTTGTTAAGAAAGCATTTGGTGTTTTGGCTTTCATTAACAGGGGGATCAGGTTTAAGAGCTGCAAGGTTTTGCTGCAGCTCTACAAGTCCTTGGTAAGACCACATTTGGAATATTGTGTCCAGTTCTGGTTGCCCTACTATAGGAAAGATACAGAGGCTTTGGAGAGGGTGCAAAGAAGGTTTACCAGGATGCTGCCTGGACTGGAGGGCTTGCCTTATGAAGAAAGGTTGAATAAGCTTGGACTGTTCTCTCTGGAGAGAAGGAGGAAAAGAGGAGATCTGATTAAGGTGCACAAAATAATGAGTGGAATAGATAGAATCAATAGCAAGGGCAGGATTGACTGGTATGAGGACTCATAGTTTGAAGATATTAGGAGGAAGTTATAAAGGAGACTTCAGAGGTAGGTTCTTTACGGAGAGAGTTGCGAATGCATGGAATGCGTTGCCAGCTGAGGTGGTGGAACCACAGTCATTGGGGACATTTAAGCGACTGCTGGACATACACATGGATAGCAGTGAATTGAGGGGTGCATAGGTTAAGTTATTATATTTTACATTAGGATTAAACCTCGGCACAACATCGTGCGCCAAAGTGCCTGTTCTGTGCTGTACTTTTCTATGTTCTATGTTCTATTTAAACAGGCCGGGGTCATTATGACTTTGAGTAGTATTATCTTGATGCCATTATATTCTCCCTCAATACTTTTTATATTGAAGTTAGTGTATAATGGAAGGTTGAATCAATATCTCCCATTTTATATCATAACCCTATGTCCAAATGACTTGAGAACTATTTACTTATTATTGACTGAGTTTCAACACATTGTTGAAAATTCTTAAAGCTGCAAAATCACATCAGAAATACCACAATACCATTTATAGGAGCAAATATTGACACTTTTACAATGAATTTTGCCATAGATAGAGAGTGCATAGACTTTTCAGTGCATTTTCTCATGAAATGTTCCAATGAATTCAATGTTTAATATATGTATGAGAGACCTTGGAACAAAATGGACAGTAACAATTTGGAAAGAAGATTTGGTGAGTGATAAGAAACTGACTGTGGTGGTGAACAGTAGTTCTATTTTGAACGAGAAGAAGGTTTATAGTGGAGATCCCCTGGGATTGATGTTCAGGCATCATATGTCTTGGTCATGTTCACCTGAACCATTTGGGCTGCTTTAAGTAGACTTACAACCAACAATCCTTTTTATTGGTATTAGCCTAATTTGCTGATACCACGTGGGAAAGGAGGTCCACATTCCATCTTCAGCAGAGAATAGGCTCAGTTTTAATGAACAGAATTACATGTTGCTTAACAGTGCATTATATCTGAGATACATTGGAGTCCTTGGTAAGATTTCAGCTTCTACCTAACAGTAAGGTTACATCACTGTTTCTGAAACATTTTCATACAGACCTGGCACTGAAGGACTGCTTAACCTTCCCAGGAACAGTCCTTTTCATCCTGTGGGGTGGAGCTTATCTCATGATATCAATTAACTCTTTCAGGTTCCACCCCAGCCTTGGGTGACGATGTGGAGAGTACACATTCTCCCTGTGTTTGTGTGGGTTTCCACCAAGTGCTCAGGTTTCTTCCCACAATACACACCTCTGCAGGTTAGGTGGATTGGCCATGCTAAAAATCACCCATAGTATCCTAGGGATATGTAGGTTCATTAGCTGGATTGCCCCCATAATTCCACGTCTGGCAGTCTCCAAACTGGGGTACTAGCTTCCTGTATCCAGTAAAAGGTAAAGTTACCATAGTCTTACCACACCTTAGGGCTGCTTTCTATTACAGAGGTGGTGGCTTAACCTGAGGGTAACCATGCCTTAGGCAAGAAGTTGAAAGGGAGAGTCTTTCATGTGAATCTCAGTTAGGGCAGCAATTGAACATACACTGCTGGTGTCACTCTGCATCACAAACCAACTGTCCAAGCTAACTATTGTCTAGTATTAGATGCAAGGAAGACTCCTGATGTTTTTGATTCAATCAGAGGAACAACAGCTCTGAACCCTGAGCAGCGCCCCCATGACAGGTGTTCACTGTTATGACATATAGTTTTAAAAATAAATAAAAACCAGGGGAAACTCCTTCACGAAGTTTGTTGAAGCTGGGGGGCACTCCCTCCAGATTGCATACCTACTTATTGGGACACTGAGACTCCAGCTGTAAAAGCTGCCATCAAGAAACTACCTACAATTAGTTAGCAGCCTCCTATCCCAAACATCAGTAGCCAGTAAAACATCATAACCCTGTAGTGTCACCAATTGAACCTCTGTATTAACCAGTTGTTACTTCCTTGGAGCAGGTAATTTTGCTCCATGTGTATTTGCAGCTGATAAAATATCGCAGTGGCCAATCTCCTCAGAGAACTGACCTGATAAGGCACCCAGCAGTTTTACTGTATCACTCTCCCTCCACTGATAATCCCCCTGGGAGGGGCTTGTAAACTACTGGGCACTGGTTCATGTCTGTGACCTTGCAAGGAAATTTCAGACCGCTCAACCCTGCAGAGTCAAATTGCCTAAGGTCTAAGGAACTTGATGACTGGCTACAATACTACACCCTAATGAACATCACAACACCAGCCAAACCTCCCAGACCTCTGGTTTTGATGCAGTTCCAAGCTGCAAAATTACTCACATGGATCAGTTTACCACAACCTGCCATTTAAAGTATCATGTGTTTCGACATTCCAGACTGATTCATAAACATCCCAAGTGTGTCTGGCACAGTTGCAACATTAATCCGACATATGTAGGCACACAATGGTTTCTACTTCCGAGGCTCTATAACACTCTGGTCAGACCACATTTGGAGTATTGTGTGCAGTTTTGGACCCCATATCTCAGAAAGGATTAGATTAGATTAGATTCCCTACAGTGTGGAAACAGGCCCTTTGGCCCAACAAGTCCACACCGACCCTCCGAAGAGTAACCCACCCAGACCCATTTCCCTCTGACTAATGCACCTAACACTATGGGCAATTTAGCACGGCCAATTCACCTGACCTGCACATCCTTGGACTGTGTAAGGAAACCGGAGCACCCGGAGGAAACCCACGCAGACACAGGGAGAACGTGCAAACTCCACACATACTGTCGCCCGTGGCTGGACTCGAACCTAGGTCCCTGGTGCTGTGAGGGAGCAGTACTAACCACTGAGCATGATGTACTGCTCTGGAGAATGTTCAGAGGAGGTCCATGAGGATGGTCCCAGGAATGAAAAGCTTAACATATGAGGAACATTTGAGGACTCTGGGTTTATAGTCGATGGAGGTTAGAAGGATGAGGGGGGAGTTTAATTGAAACTTACAGAGTACTGAATGGCCTGGACAGAGTGGATGTTGGGAAGATGTTTCCATTGTTAAGAGATACAAGGACCTAAGGGCACAGTCGTAGAGTAAAGGGAAGACCTTTTAGAAAGGAGATAAGGCAAAACTACTTCAGCTGGAGAGTGGTAAATTTATGGAATTAATTGCCACAGAAGGCTGTGGGAGCCAGGTCATTTTGTGTATTTAAGACTGAGATAGATAGGTTCTTGATTGTCAAAGGAATCAAGGGGAGAAACTGGGAGAATGTGGTTGAGAAATTTATCAGCCATGATTGAGTGGCAGAGCAGATTTGATGGGCCAAATGGCCTAAGATCACAAAATTTCGCTGTTAAACATCACTTTAAGATGTAAGGCATGCACGGGTGTGGTACATAATATAGTTTAGTCAGTAGACATAAATATCAGTCACCGAAGATACCTCAGTAGTACACCAACTAAGCTGGCCATGTCCTGAAGGATGTATCTACTAGAACAAACAGACAGAAAATAGCAGAAGAACCAAAGCAAGGAAGTTACATACTTCCTTCTCACCAACCAAACTGTCCTGTGTATACCTATCTGCAATAGGATTGGTGGAAGCAATCATCATACAATCCTTGTGAAGGCAAAATTAGATTTACTGGATGCACTGTCTCAACTGACTTAAGATAACTGAAATAACTGGAGATATACATGAGGGACAAAGTCATGGGAAACCATTATCTATAGGTTCTTATCATGTCAGATACTTCTATGCCATGGAGGTGAGGAGTAATTCCTTCACTGTTGATGAGTTGACATCCTGAAATTTCTCACATAGTACCATGCAGGCATGACAGTATTACAAGGACTTTAACTTTTCACGGGGAATGTGGAATAATTAAGAATGAACATGAACTCTGCCTTAATCAATGCTGTCCATAACCTGAAAATAAATTTGTGCAGAGTTAAGGGACAAAATCACATTATTGTTTTGCCATCATAAACTGTTATTGCTGTTTGCGATTATCTTAGATGTTTGATTTAATGTTTTGATATAAATTCAGCTTGCAAGAAAAACAGTTATGAAGGTCAATGGAGAGACTATCCAGATTGGGCAATTGTACGTGCTCTGAGTTAATCGATATAGCAAAACAAAGAACTGCAGGTGCTGAAGATCTGAACGAGTATCTGTAAAACGAAAGATGAGTTAACTCCAAGTTCAGTGTCTCTTCATCAGAACTATCAGCAGCTGGGAAAAAAAGTGGGATTTCAGTCTCGGGGCTTGGGTGGAAAGAGTAGAGGTAAACGGAGAGGTTGTGATAGAGCAGAGAGAGACATGAAAAGAGATAGGTAAACAAGGAGATTATCGACAGCAGGCCAGGACAGATAAAAAAAGAACTGAATAAGTAATAAGAACTAAGAGTAGGAGATAATGGGTCAGCTGTACTGAATGTAACTTATACTATGTGATAATGGGTCTGGGAGTATGTGAGAATGGGTGACTATGATAAAAACAACCCGTGTCATCACCGGACTGAGTGTGAGGTGGGTCAATACATGGAAGGATGAAATCAAACTCTAAAGGTATTGAACTTATTAACGTTAGTGGTATTATCACTGGACTGTTATTCTAGAGACCTGAGTTTGAATGCTGCCATGGCAGATAATGGATTTTGAATTCAATTTTTTAAAATCTAAAGTTAAAAGTCTAATGATGATCATGAAACCAGTTGTCAGGAAAAGCTTGTCTGGTTCACTAATTTCTTTAAGAGTAACTGCAGCTTTACCTGGTCTGGCCTACATGTGACTCCAAGCCCACAGTAATGTGGTTGACTCCTCACAGTCCTTTGAGTAATTGACGATGGGTACTAAATGCTTAATCAGTGATGTCCTCATTCCATAAATGAATGAAGAAAAGAAGTCGATATGAGGTCCCAGAGGTTTCCACGCAGAAAATGAGATACTGTTCTTTGAGCTTGCAGGAAGGCTCACTGGAACATATTGCACCAGGCCTGTGTCAGAAATGTTGGTGTGGGAACACAATGGTGTGCAGGCAACTGCAAACTCAGGGTCGTTTTTGCAGACCCAACACAGATGGTCACCCAGTCTGCATTTTGTAATTTAATTGATACTGCTTTGCCATTTAAGTATTGATAACCACAATGTATAACAGAGTTTTTACTACTTTTACAGGTCACGAAGCATTGCAACTGTAAGGTTTACAGTGGTGTTTGAGCCAACCAAATTGTCAATTTTAAACAAAACTTGTCAGATCAATGGAAACCAGCTAATTTGTGGCAAAGTCAAAATATGTTTCCAAGCAACGATCAAACCAGAAAACTCAGTATCATCAATCAGTAAGAATCGTTAAATGATGTTCGACTTTTATTAGATAAACTGTCATATACTATAGCAATATCAGTTATTTTATTTTATATAACCATATTTACACTAACAGCAAAATTAGCATGGTCCTAAAGTTCTATTTGAGTCATGGCAGTGTCACACCATAACCTCAACTTACTTTCCCATGATTCTTCATGGGTTTCTACTTATTAACTATCTGAGATAGGACGGAAGCGTGGGACATTTCCTATTGGATTTTCAGAGTTTATTTTATCTATTGATTTGATTTTATTATTGCATATTTATAATTTCTAGTTTAGCAAGAATTCATAACCAATTTGGATGTTGGTTAAATGGTTGTTCTTTTGGGAGCCACCACACAGACCTCCAAACCAAAATTTCATTTGGATGCTCAAATAGCTCATATGTCATACAGTCCTATCGTAGGTTCTGCACACTCACCCTATTTGGGATTCATAATTAAAAATGATTCCAAAGACAGAAGATATGGGAGCAGAGGCGGGCCACTGAGCCCATTAAGTCTACTATGCCATTTAATGATAACATTTAATGACCTGGAAGCCTTCAACTTCATTTTCCTGCCTTTTCCCCATAAGCCTTGGTTCCTTTACCGATTAAAAAATCGATCTCAGCATTAACTTTATTTAACAAAATAGCCCATACAACTCTGTGATAAAGAATTCTACAAATTCACTGGTCTCTGAAAGAAGAAATAATTGGGTGATTCCTTACTCTGAAATTAAGTCCTCTGGGGCAAGACAAACCTATAAGAGGAAACAACCTTTCAGCATCTAATCTGACAAGACTGAGTTATAGTCCAACAGGTTTATTTGGAAGTACAAGCTTTCGGAGCGCTGTCCCTTCATCATGTAGCTAGTGAGGCAGGATCATAGGGCACAGAGCTCATAGTAAAAGACCAAAGTGTCATACAACTGACGTGACGTATTAACATATTCAATACATTGTGTCAATTGTATGATACTTTGATCTTTTACTATAAATTCTGTGTCCTATGACCCTGTTCCACTAGCTACATGATGAAGGAGCAGCGCTCCGAAAGCTTGTACTTCCAAATAAGCCTGTTGGACTATAACCTGGTGGTGTTGTGTAATTTTTAACTTTGTTCACACCAGTCCAACACCTCCACATTTTGTATATTTGAGTAAGGTCATCGCCCATTCTTCTATATACCAATGAGTATAGGTCCAACTTACTCAACCTCTCCTCTTACCAAGGATCAGCCAAGTGAATCTTCTATGGACTCCTTCCAATGCTAATATATCTTTCCTTAAATAAGAGGCTTAAAACTGTTCATACCATTCCAAGTGTGGTCTGACTAGTGCCTTATACAGTCTTAACAAAACCTCCCTACTTGCATACTCCATTCCTTTTGAAATAAAGGCCAACATTCCATTTGCCTTCCCCATTAGCCACTGAACTTGAATTCTAGCTTTGTGAGATTCATGGGCAAGGACTCCCAAATCCCTCGATGCTGTAGCTTTCACAGTTTGTCGCCGTTTAAATAATACTCAGCAACTCCATTCTTCCTGCCAAAATGTATAATGTCCCATTTTCCCACATGATAGTCCATCTGCCAAGTTACTGCCCATTCTTACATATTTCTACTCATAGGTCATTCTCACCACTTGCCTTCTAGTGCCTGGAATAGGGTGCCTCTAAGACCCTGCAGACTCCTCAATCAGTGTACACAATATTAATTTACCCAGGCACCTTGGCATGTAGAAAAGGAATACGTAGCAGGAGTCTGCAGTAAATGAACCAAGTCACAACTTTATTTAAAGAAATCAAAGGTTAAGAGTTAAACTTTACACTTTTAAAAATTCTAATCCTAACTATCCGATTCTTTAGAAACTTGAATTACTTCCCAGATACTCATTACTTTGCTGGTCTGACAAGTTTTTGAAGGGTTTTTGCCTGAAACTCTATTCTCCTGCTCCTCAGATGCTGCCTGACCTGCTGCTTTTTTCCAACACCACACTCTTGACTCTGATCTCCAGCACCTGCAGTCCTCACCTTCACTTTCGCCTGGTCTGACAAGTTGTTCAGTCTGTTCCTCACTTCACAAGTTGACTCTCTCTCTCTGCAAATACTGGAAATCAGAGTCCAGATTAGAGTGGTGCTGGAAAAGCACAGCAGGTCAGGCAGCATCCAAGGAGCAGGAAAATTGACGTTTTTTCCTGCTTCATTCCTGATGAAGGGCTTTTGCCCGAAACATTGATTTTCCTGCTCTTCAGATGCTGCCTGACCTGTTGTACTTTTCCAGCACCACTCTAATCTAGACTCTGATTTCCAGTATCTGCAGTCCTCACTTGTGCCTGTATTTCTGCTTCCCCTCCAAATGATTTTTATTTCACTTGAGCAGTCGCAGGCTGCTACACTTCTGACCTAATTTTATATAATCTGCAAACTTGGTTATCGTGCATTCGTTTTCCTCATGCAAGTTATTCATATATATTGTAAGCAACTCCAACAGGTACAGGTTGCCATCTTAAAAATACCCCTTTTTTTTCCCAACTTCTTGCACTTAATTATTTAGTTAGTCAATCCTATATCCATGCTAATATACTACCGCCAACACCTTTGGCTCTTATCTGATTAAGTGGCCTAATATGTGATACCTCATCTATTGCCTTCTGAAAATCCAAATATATTTCACCCCTGTTTCCCCTTTATCCACCCTGCCTTTTACTTTCTGAAAGAATCATAAGAATTATAAGTTATGGGGCGGCACAGTGGCACAGTGGTTAGCACTGCTGCCTCACAGCGCCAGAGACCCAGGTTCAATTCCTGCCTCAGGCAACTGTCTGTATGGAGTTTGCACATTCTCCCTGTGTCTGCGTGGGTTTCCTCCGGGTGCTCCGGTTTCCTCCCACAGTCCAAAGATGCGCAAGTTAGGTGAATTGGTCATGCTAAATTGCCCACAGTGTTAGGTGAAGGGGTAAATATAGGGGAATGGATCTGGGTGGGTTGCTCTTCGGAGGGTCGGTGTGGACTTGTTGAGCCGAAGGGCCTGTTTCCACACTGTAAGTAATCTAAAAAGAAATTTGTCAGGCATGATTTTCCCCTCATGGAGCCACGCTGACTCTGCTTGATCATATTATATATTTCTAAATGCTGTGCGATTGCATCTTCTATTACAATCTATACCATTTTCCCATTAACAGAGGTTAAGCTAACTGAGACATAATTACCTATTTTTTTATCACCTCCCCTTTTTTCAATAAAGGTGTTATATTGGCATTTATCCAGTCTTCTGGGACTTTTCCAGAATCTGAAGATTCTTGAATGATTAGTACCAATACCTTCACTATCACTGTAGAAGTTTTATTGAATTGCCTGGGATGGGGCATAATGATCTTTAAAGAGAAAATGAGGTCTGCAGATGCTGGAGATCAGAGATGGAAATGTGTTGCTGGAGAAGCGCAGCAGGTCAGGCAGCATCTAGGGAACAGGAGAATCGACGTTTCGGGCATTAGCCCTTCTTCAGGAATGAGGAAAGTTTGTCCAGCAGGCTAAGATAAAAGATAGGGAGGAGGGACTTGGAGGAGGGGCGTCGGAAATGTGATAGGTGGAAAAAGGTCAAGGTGAGGGTGATAGGACAGATTGGGGTGGGGGCGGAGAGGTCGGGAAGAAGATTGCAGGTTAGGGAGGCAGTGCTGAATTTGATGGACACCGCCTCCCTAACCTGCAATCTTCTTCCCGACCTCTCCGCCCCCACCCAAATCTGTCCTATCACCCTCACCTTGACCTTTTTCCACCTATCACATTTCCGACGCCCCTCCCCCAAGTACATCCTCCCTATCTTTTATCTTAGCCTGACCTGCTGTGCTTTTCCAGCGTCACACAGCAAAACAGTATTAATCAATTGCAAGGAGGAACTACACACAAGTCCTGCCCTGATTTGCCTTTCCAAAATGCAGCACCTGATGTTTATCTAGATTGAACTTCATCCACCACTCCTCTATCCATTGGCCCATCTGATGAGGGTCCCACTGAATTTTCCGGCAACTATACCTCCAGTTTTGGTGTCATCTGCAAACTTACAAGCCATACCTCCTATGTTCACATTTGAATCATTTTTATAAATTGAAACGCAGTGGGCCTAGTACTGATCCTTGTGGCATACTGCTGATTGCAGGCCTTCAGTCTGAAAAGCTGAACCTTCACCACTACCCTGTGTCTTCTACCTTCGAGCCAGTTCTTGGCTGAAGTATTTGCATCCATCTGCAGCCAAAATTACTGAGTGCATAATTCATTTTGGTGTACTGTTGGGGTCCAGAGCATCAGAGATAAAAGATTTTTGTATTTTTTATTCACTGCACATGATGTCAAGGAAATGCTGAGCATATTGAATATTATCAATGTTTATAGGCTGACAACATCCCAGCATTGCACTGAATACTTGTGCTTCAGAGCTGTATCTGTATATTGCCAAAGTGTTCAGTATAGCTTCGACAGAAACTCATGTGGGTCAGAGGACAGCAGTTGCAACATCTTTTGCAAAAAGACAGTTGCTTTATGAAGCACAGGAAAACCAGGTGCATTTTGGAAGCTAATCTGCGGCAGACAATATCCCTAGCGCACCACTTTCTGGGTGAAGAAATTTCTCAACTCGATCTTAAGTGGCTTATCCCATATCCTAAAATATGACCCTGGTTCTGCAACTCCCCAATCAGGAATATTTTCCTACATTCACTCTGTTAACTTGTTAGAATTTTATAAGTTTCTATAAGATTCCTGAAGAAGGGCTTATGCCCGAAACGTCGA
>NC_057710.1:66806544-66817458 GCF_004010195.1 Chiloscyllium plagiosum
GGACCCCACCACCCAGGATATATTTCCCTCCCCTCCCCTATCGGCATTCCGTAAATACCACTCCCTCCGTGACTCCCTCGTCAGATCCACACCCCCCACCCACCCAACCTCCACTCCCGGCACCTTCCCCTGCAACCGTAGGAGGTGCAAGACTTGCGCCCACATCTCCCCTCTCACCTCCCTCCAAGGCCCTAAAGGAAACTTCCATATCCGCCATAGATTCACCTGTACCTCCACACATATCATCTATTGCCTCCTCTATATTGGGGTGACAGGCCGCCTACTTGCGGAGCGTTTCAGAGAACACCTCTGGGACACCCGGACCAACCAACCCAACCACCCTGTAGCTCAACATTTCAATTCCCCCTCCTACTCCACCAAGGATATGCAGGTCTTTGGATTCCTCCATCGTCAGACCACAGCGAAACGACGGTTGGAGGAAGATTGCCTCATCTTCCGGCTAGGAACCCTCCAACCACAAGGGATGAACTCGGATTTCACCAGTTTCCTCATTTCCTCTCCCCCCAGCCTGTCTCAGTCAAATCCATCAAATTCAGCACCGCCTTCCTAACCTGCAATCTTCTTCCCGACCTCTCCGCCCCCACCCCAGTCTGACCTATCACCCTTACCTTGACCTCTTTCCACCTATCACATTTCCGACGCCCCTCCTCCAAGTCCCTCCTCCCTATCTTTTATCTTAGCCTGCTGGACAAACTTTCCTCATTCCTGAAGAAGGGCTAATGCCCGAAACGTCGATTCTCCTGTTCCCTAGATGCTGCCTGACCTGCTGCGCTTCTCCAGCAACATATTTCCATAATGATCTTTAGCCCTATATGTTTCCCTAGTACTTTCATTTTAGTGATTGATATTGTATTTATTTCCTCTCCTCCATTATTATTTTGTAATTTTGGAATGTGAATCATATTTTCTACTGTGAAGACTAATGCAAAATACTTATTCAACTCCCCTGCCGTTTCCTGTTGCCCCACTATTATTTCCCCAGCCTCATTCCCTACAAGGCCTATGTTCACTTTGGCTTCTCAATTCTTTCTTATATATTTAAAGAAGCTCTTGCTGTCCATCTGATACTATTTGCAAGTTTACCTTCAAAGATTATGTTCACCCTCTTTATATTTTTGGTTGTCTTCACAGATTGGTTGTATTGGACACTCTGGGCTGACTGTGTCCAAGCCTCTGGACTGATACTGGAGGTTACCCCTGACTTACTGTGCTGGGATCTTCTGACTTGACCAAAGACTACTCCCCTTAGACTTTTAGACGTGACCATTTAGTTCATGCATATGGAGTGTATTTGCGGTGTACACTGCCAGCAAATGGTTGAGGTGTGAGATTGACATAGAATGGTACCATCCAGAAGCATGTACCACCTTGAACTGATCACTGCTGACCACCATGATGACTGGCTTTGTGTCTGTTACAAAGCAAGTCATGACAGAAGTACTGGGAGCCAGTAAGCTCTGACTGAGGGACAAAGGACAATGAAGCAAGTCAAGGAAGATATATTGCAAATACCAAGTAGGTACGAAGAAAGTGACCACTAAGAGAGAAAGCAAGCTTTGAGTTACATCCTAGTCCAATCCAAAGGTTTGGTGCTTGTGCCTGCACACAGTATTCCAATGATAGGTACAATTCAGCGAATAGTATTGAAGGGCAGAAATGTATTGTAAGCAGATTGGAAATGTGCCAGGATGGTATGGTAAATCTGGTATGTATCTGATGCCGCAGACAGTAGAAGGTGGTGTATGTCTGTCCATGGAGAGTGGCCTTGGATGTTGGAGACTGTTGTCCAAGATGAGGATCCAGAGGAGCATGCAGAACACTAAGTAGTCAAGTTACTGCTCTGACTTTCAAGTCAGCAATTGTCGCCATCTAATGGTGGGAGAATTGGAAACTACATTTAAATAAGGCAAGATTAACTAATAATAACTTGCTAATCCATGCAATAGTTACAAATAAGCATCTCACCATTCACTGGCGAGGAACTTTATTCCCTTGACACCAAGATCTCCTTCCTGTCGATATCACTCTATTTTCCCATCTTTCTTGCTTATGCCCTTTATCAGTCAGTCGCTGGGAAGATTCCACCAATGACCTTGTCCAAATTGGAAGAAGTTAAATTTTAAAAGCAGGAAATATTTGTTGGAAGGAAGAACAAAAGGGATATCAACAACGCTGTTGAATTGGCGGCTAAAGAGCTAATGCAGTAGGAAGGGCTTCAGATATCTGGATACTAGAGAGCAGAAATTTAAGGTGAGAGGGAGAAAGTTTAAAGAGTATGTGCAAGGCTAGTTTTTTTTTACACAGAGAGCTGTAGTTGGTTGGAATGTTCTGACAGGGGATGATAAGAGGCATTTAGACAGACACATGAACAGGTAGGGAATAGAGGGTTACAGACCATGTGCACATAGATGAGATTAGTTTAGAATGGCCAGCATGAGAAGATGAAGAAAATTTCAATATGCAATAAAGCACAAGCTATACAATTCAAGATCCTTCATAGGACCCATATGGCACCAGAGAGGTTAGCAAAGTTTAAGAAAGGATTTTCTCCAGGATGTCCCAAATATAAAATCAGGCACCCTTACACATTGTTTTGGTCCTGCTACAAGACTTGTGGATATTGGATGCCATAGTGAATGAGCTGAGAAAATCCTGGGAATTGAAGTTAAGGCAGATCTGATATCCCGGCTTTTGGGATTACTGAATCTGCCCTCTCTGGGTGAACACGGGAAGAGGTTATTTAACATCCTTACACATTATGCAAGGAAGAACATTCGAATGAACTGGATATCAGAAAAACCCCCAGGTCTTGCAGGGTGACGCAGACTCGTGCTGGAGTTCGTCCCCCCAAGACTATCTTCCAAATGTGATGCATCATAGAACAGAGCAATTTTATAAGATGTGGTGGCCCTTTCTAAATTATATAGACATGAATCCATTGGTGGTACTCATTAGGGCCTTTATATAGACGTGAGGGCTGTATATAAAGGTCCAAGGACCCCAGGGGGAGGAGGCCTAGTAAATGTGGGTATAATAACTGTTGCTGCCATGGACGAGAGCTTCAGTGGAAGTGCAGCAAGTGGAATAATGTAATTTAATTTAATTTATTTGTAATTTAGTTTCATTTCATTTTAATTTAACTTGAATTAAGTAATTATGAGACTATTGTATCCTGTAGAGTGTAGGTAGTTTATTGTTAATGTTATTGTAATATAATAAAGTTGTATTATTTCTGTTTTTCTGTACCTTTGCATTTTTTAAATTTCTTTTTGTAAAAGAGTAAAAATGTTTTCAAAAAAATATATAACAAATGAATGGCTGGCATGGTTGGCACAGAAATGGTGGGGTGAAAGGGCTGTTCCTGTGCTGTGCTGTACTGTTATCTGTTTGAAACAACAGTAACATTAATTTATCATGGTTAGTCTGCAGAGAAATGCCTTTTTAAAAATATTTCTTTTCCAACTCTACAGATATTAGGTACAATGCAACGTTTGATATGAGTCTCAAGTCATCTCATGCTACTTCACGAGCATTGTTTCAAACAAATCATATGCGGGAAATACAAAATGACATTTCAGTTGATAAACTGGAAAAATGCAACATATTTAACTTTTATGTCAATGTAAGTATGATGCTCAATTATCTGTCAAAATTTGGAGAATATGTCAGTCTCTTCATTTTCTGGGTTCTTGAATATCTTAGTAAGTCAGTTTGCATGCTAGTCAGAACACAAAGCAGTACACAATAAAGTAGCTATTTATAAGTATAAGCAAATATTTGCATGTAGGATCTTCAAAATAAATTAATATTAATATGGGATATTATTCATAAGTTTGATGTTCGTAATTTGAGGACCACCTATCATGGCTGGTCAATTGCTTACACATATTTTCTAGTCAACTTATTCAGGAATATTGTGACAAACTTCTGAAACACATGGATCTGAAATCTGGGCCTCCTGGCTCAGGGGTAAGAACACTACCACTGCAGTGTCCTGAAGAAACGTAGACATTCTTGTTCCTCGGATGCTGCCTGACCTGCTGTGCTTTTCCAGCACCATTCTTTATCGACACTACCATTGCACCACAAGAACCTGTTTGTTTGCCTATATGAGGGTTAAATAAATTGGAGCAGTATTACAAAACAACTTTATAGCAAAACATTTTTGTGAGCAATTACAATTAATTTTAGCTCAGACATATTACATTTGTGCAATTGCAGTGTATGTTCCATACAATGCCAGATGTATTTTAGTTAACTTGTGTTCTAATTTTTTCCCAACTAGGAAAAAATTGATGTTGTGAACCCACTTAGTCTACGTTTAGACTTTGCTCCCAAAAATACTGAAGTTGGTCCTAGCGTTGATGCCTACACAACAAGGTCCAAGGAGTTTTTTGTAAGTCCATGGGGAAATCTTAGATTTTATTCAATGTTGAATTATTTATGCATGCAATTCAATTTTCCATTAAAACTACTTGTGCAGATTCCATTTTCCAAAGACTGTGGTGATGATGAAGAATGCATAACAGATCTCGCTATTAAGGTTCACTCAAATATTCCAAATAACAGGTAGGAACAATTATCTGTACTTGATTAGTTAGACCAACTTGCATGCTTCATTTAATGGGGCATTTACTGAAGAATAAATATCTTAGTTTTGATTGGGAGAGTCAACACATTCTTTTCTATTCATAGTGTTGAGGTTTCTGTTTTGCTCTTAACTTCTTAAATACTGTGCATTCCAAATATATCAGGGAGTTTAATTAGGTGCATGTACCTGAAAGACACTGAGCCTGTGAAAATTTGAATCTGCATTTGGATATTGCATGGCCCCCACTCCCAAAGTTCAGAAAATTTCTTGGCTAATTCAGGATGTATAAACACAGGTCTGATTGGCACACAATAATGTGCACTGAAATATTATCTGAAATAGCACCAAATAATTCCCATGATTGAACCCTAATCTGATATTCTTATAAATATAGTGACTTTTATTAATGGGAGCTAATCAACTTTGGTTTGACCTGATTAAATATTCAATCGCTTTTTTCTGGGCACTCACCAACTAGTGACGAATGTTCTGTTTCTATAATGTATTACTGCTTTTAGCCTCTTCGAAGCAAAGAAATGCTCAGAAGAGAAGAGGTCATGTAGGGGAAGCAATAGCATTGTGGTAATATCACAGGACTAGTAATCCAGACTTCGAGGCTCATGCACTTGGGACTTCTGGGTCAGATGGTGAGACTTGAATTCAATTAATAAATCTGGAGCTTAGTAGGTCTGGCCTACAACTAACTGCTACAAAACCTAAGAAAAGGAATATGAAACTAGATGGACACTCAACATTGACCAATGATAGAAAATGTCAATAATGTGCCAAGTTCTACTTATGAACATCTGAGGGTTTATGTCAAATATGGCAGAGCAATGCCATGGAGTCAGAGAGTCATAGAGATGTACAGCATTGAAACAGACCCTTCAGTCCAACCCGTCCATGCCGACCAGATATCCCGAAGAAATGCCGGAGATAAGTAAACCATCAGCTTTACCTAGTCATGTTCACAGAACCATACTTTATTCACAATATCATTCCTTACCTTAATGCTCCAGAAGGTAACGTCGCCACCCCTTGGTATGTCGACACACAGGAGACAGTTGCTTTGGAAGAACTCAACATTGGCTCCAGACCCCACGAAGACTCATTGGCATTGAGGCAAACAAACATGTTTCTGATTAGCCGGTACCATAGCCCAGTTGCTCATTCCTGGATAATGAATCAGTCCTCCTTAATTTTGAACACCAGTTGGAAGAAACACTGAGATTGGCAAGGGCACAGAATTTACTGTGGGTGGAGGATTTCAATGTCCATCATCAAAAGTGGCTTAGAAGCATCATGACTGATTGAGCTAGCCAAATCCTGAATTAAATCTGCGGCAGCAGGTGAGGGAATCAACAAGAGGGTAAAAACCTACTTAACCTCATCCTCACCAATTTACTTGTCACAGATGCACTGTCCTAATGGTGACAAAGTCCCATTTACATGTTGAAAATTCCTTCCATCATGTTGTGAAAGCAAAAAGTGCTGAGAATCACAGCAGGTCAGGCAGCAAACATGGAGAGAAAACAAGCCAATGTTTTGAGTCTAGAAAACTCCTCATCCAAGGTGAAGTGAAGTGTGAACGGGGCAGCATTTTGTAATAGTTTGGGGAAGGGAAGTGCTGGGGGAGAAAGGGTGTTGATAACTCAAACTAAGTGATTGACATGTGGCAGAACAATGGTGTGTCTAACTGCCGGATTGGAAAGAACAGATAGTCCCACTGGGGTGGGGGAAGGGGAGAGAGGACAAAGCTAAAAGCAAGGAAAGGAATGAGTTCACAATTTGAATGTGTTGAACTCAATATTAAGCCCAGAAGGTCGTAAAGTACATGAACAGTTATACACGCCATTGTTCTGCCATTCCCACATTCCAATCACTTAATCTGAACTATCAATTTCCTTTCTCCCCCAGCACTCCAAACCCCTCTTCACCCCACTATTGCTGAAAAACTGTCCCCTCCACACTTCATTTCAGTTCTGATGATTTGAAACATTAGCTTTGTTCCATCATGTTGTGTGGAGTTACCATAGTGTTGAGTGGGATTAACTTTGAACAGATCTAACAACTCAAAACTCAAAACATCCATGAGGCACTGTGGACTATCAAGAAAATTGTATTCAATCTGTAAGCTCATGACCCAGTATTTTTCCTAAATGACCATTACAATCAAGCCAAGGGATTAGCCTTGATTCAATGAAGGGTGTAGGAGGACATATTAGGAGTTATACATAGCATACATAAAATAAAGAGGCATCAACTTGGTGAAATGGGACTATTTGTATGCCGAACAGCATTAATTTTCAATGGATCAAATCAAAGATCTGCAGTTCTGCCACATCCAGGCATGTTTTTTTTCCCTTTTATTTGTGAGATGTGAACATCGCTGGCTGATCAGCATTTATTGGCTGTCCCAAACTGCCCTTGAGACGGGGGTGGTGAGCTGCCTTCTTGAACTGCTGCAGTCCACCTGCTGTATGTTGATCCACAATGCCCTTAGGAAGGGAATTTCAGAAATTTGACCCGGCAACAGTGAAGGAATGGCAATATATTTCTAAATCAGGATGTTGGGTGCTTGGAGGGGAACGTGAAGATGATGATGTTCCCATATATCTGCTGGCCTTTTCCTTCTAGATGAAAGTGGTTGTCGGTTTAGAAGGAGCTGTCTGAATCTTTGAATTTCTGCAGTGCATCTTGGAGGTATTACACACTGCTGCTTGTAAGCATTGGTGGTGGAGGGAGTGGATGCTTGTGGATGTGATGCCAATCAAGCAGGCTGCTTTGTTCTGGATCATGTCAAACATGTTGAGTGTTATTGGAGCTGCACTCATTCGGGCAAGTGGAGAGTATTCCATCACACTGTGACTTGTGCCTTATAGATGACAGATACGATTTGTGGTGTCAGAAAGTGAGTTACTTACCGCAGTATTCCTAGCTTCTGACCTGGTCTTGTAGCCATTGTGTTTATCTGATGAGTCCAATTGAGTTTCTGATCAATGAGAATCCCCAGGATATTGATAGTGGGGGATTCAGTGATGTTAACAAGTTTGAATATCAAGGGATTTCGGTTAGATTGTCTCTTTTTGATGATGGTCATAGCCTGGCATTTATGTGGCACAGATGTTACTTGGCCACTTATCAACCCCAGCCTGAATATTGTCCAGATTTTGATGCATTTGGACATGGACTGTTTCAGTATCTGAGGAGTTGTGAATTGTGCTGAACAACTATGCAATCATCATTGCACAAACATCCCACTTCTGACCTAATGATGGAGGGAAGGTAATTGATGAAGCAGCTGAAGATGGCTGGACCTAGGACACAACCCTGAGGAACTCCTGCAGTGATGTCGTGGAACTGAGGTGATTGACAACCAACAAGCATGAACATTTTCCTATGTGTCAGGTATAGCTGTAACCAGTGGAGAGTTTGCCTCCTGATACCCATTGATTCCAGTTTTGCTAGAACTCCTTGATGCCACACTTGGTTGAATGCAGCCTTGGTGTCATTCTAACTTCACTCTCTGGAATTCAGTTCTTTTGTCCATGTTTGAACCAAGGCTGTAATGAGGTTTTTAGCTGAGTGGCCACAGCGGAACCCAAACTGGGTGTCACTGAGCAGGTTATTGCTGAGCAGGTGGTGCTTGATAGCACTTTTGATGACACCTTCCATTACTTTACTGATGATTGAGAGTAGACTGATAGTACGGTAATTGGCTGTGCTGGATTTGTCCTGCTTTCTATGTACATGACATACCTGGGCAGTTTCCCACATTGTCGAGTAGATGCTTGTATTGTAACTGTACTAGAACAGCTTGGCTAGGGGATTCGCAGGTTCTGAAGCCCAGGTCTTCAGTACTATTATCGGAATGTTGTCAGGGTCTGTTGACATGAAACACCACCATCTGCAAGTTCCCCTCCAGGCGACTCACCAACCTGACATGGAAATACATCACCATTCCTTCAGTGTCACTGAAACAGAATCCTGGAACACTTTCCCTCAAAGCTTTTTGGGTCGTCAATTTACATCAAATGCGCTTCAACAGTTCAAGAAGGAAGTGACTGGTGGAGGTCAATTAAACAGCTTACTGTCAATGGGCCCTGACAACAATTCTTTTCTTTTAATTGTGATGTGGGCATCACTCACTTAGCTGGGATTTATTGTTCCTCACCAGTAACCCTTGCCAAGGTGGCAGTGAGCTTCCTTCTTGAACCATTGGAGTCCATTTGGTGTATGTAGGTCCAAAATGCTTTGAGGAAAAGTGTTCTAAGATTTTGACCCAGCGACACTGCAGGAATGGTTATATATGTCTATGTCAGGATGGTGAGTGGCCTGGAGGGGAAATTGCAGTTAGTGGTGCTGCATGTCTCTGCTGCCCTTTATCATTCTAGTTGGTATTGGTCATGGGTTTGGAAGGTACTGCCGAAGGAGCCTGGTGAATTTTTGCAGTGCATCTTGTGGATGGTATACACTAGTCATGAGTGGATGTGGCAGGACTGAAGAGTTTAGATCCAGATTATCTGATTTTCTACTATTCCTTTTGTGGTTTCTACACAAAATACTTGTTAAGTGTCTCTGCTATTTATTGTTAATTCCCCAGTCTCAACTTATTAGGAATCATCACTTTAATAACTCTTTTCCTTTTATTACTCTTGTAAAAGCATTTACTATCCATGTTTAGTTTTCTTTTTTTTAATTTTCTCTCATTCTTCTTTCTTTATCTACTATTTTGGTTAATGGTGAATGTGAATTGGCTCAGCACCAAAAGATGGCGCCTGACGATTGGCGACTTCAATGTTAGTTGGGTCTGGTGAGATGGTGGTGGTTCTGAGCCAGCTCAGAAATCATAAGTTCATGGACTTCTTTTTAAAATAAATCTTTTCATTTTCTCATATTCTATTTTTATAAATATTTTTATTAGAAATTTAACATTTTTACAAGTTTACAAAAATAAAAAAAACTCTCAAGTATAAACATTGATATACAATTAAATCTTAAATAAATAATAACCAAAATTTAACAAAAGAAAAATACAGAGAAAAAAAACTCAACTAACTACTAATCTAACCTACAACTAACCAGAGTGTATAATTAAGTTTCTTACATTATTCAAATAAGAGAAAGAAAAAAAAAACAACGGATAACACAGAAATTGGATAGTGAGATACATGCTCGGAATGTGTTAACATCAAATATAACAAAACCCGTATTCGTGGGGGATTCCTCTCCCAAGGGGCCCCGGACCAGCCAGGTTCGCAATCTCAATTAAATAAAATCCCTTGTTAGGATAGCCGAAATATCTGTATTTATATCATTCAAGAAGGGCTGCCATATTTTATGAAATAATTCAGTCTTTCGGTGCACCATATTTGTAAGGAAGTCAAGGGGAATACATTCCATAATTAATCTGTGCCGATTTGAAAGTCCAGGGGGGCCCTCAGCCACCCAGTTTACCAAAATATTTTTCCTTGCACAGAAAGAGAGAATAGAAAATAATCTCTTCCCTGTCCATATCCAGGGAGGGTAAGTTCGAAAAGCCCAAAAGGAGAGATACAGGGTCCACTTTAATTTCCGTTCCTAAAATTTCTGTCAGGGTACTTGCTACTTTAGTCCAGTATCTACGGATCTTCTGACAGGTTCATAGGCAATGTACAAGAGTGCCCACCTCTATTTTACATTTGGGACACATTGAGATGCTCCTGCCTTAAATTTTGCCAATCGATCCGGTGCTATATGGGCCCTATGAAGTATCTTCAGCTGGATAGCCTGAGTTCTGTTGCAGATGGTGATTCTTCTGGCATTTTCCCAAATGTCATTCCACATTTCTATAGGGATTTCTAGTCCCAAATCCTGATCCCATGTTTTAAGCAGATTGTCCATATCTCCCGATACTTCATCATGTAGTAAATGATAAATGACGGAAGATACCCCCATTGGTCATAGCACTCTACATTCTCTATCTGATTTATAAAGATTATCTAATAACGTAGTCGTCTTCTGTATGTAATCTCGAATTTGGAAGTATCAAAAGAGGTCTCCATTAGGTAATCCGAATTTCTGACGCAGCTGTTCAAAAGACATCAGGACCCCTTCTTTAAATAGGTCCCCTAAACATGAGATACCCCTGGATCTCCAGAGTTTAAAAGTGGCATCTGTAACCCCTGGTTGAAATCCCCATGCTCCCACTATCGGAGCATAGGGGGATGCTTTATGTGAGTTGCCCTCATTTTGCCGCATTATATTCCAAGCTTTAATTGTGTTTAGTATTATCGGGTTTTTACAGTAATCCGTAATGATTT
>NC_057710.1:66818403-66853774 GCF_004010195.1 Chiloscyllium plagiosum
GAGGACATCCCTGACGGCAGCCCCTACCCACACTGAAGCTATCTGAACCTAATCCATTGGTAACCACAACTGCTTTTGGATCACTATACAATGTTGAGACCCATTTGGTAAACACCTTTCCAATGTGTAAAACAGATATGACCATTCAACCCTATCGAATGCCTTTTCTGCATCTAATGAAATTACTACTCCTGGTATCTTTCCCTGATGGCAGGCTTGAATCATATTCAAAACCCTTCTAATATTATTGGATGATCTACGGCCCTTAATAAACCCCGTCTGATCCTCCTTTATGATATGTGGCAATACCCTTTCTAGTCTCAATGCTAACGTTTTAGAAAGGATTTTAAAATCTACATTTAGCAAGGATATTGGTCTGTATGACGCACAGTCTTCTGGATCCTTTCCTTTTTTAAGGATAAGAGAGATATTTGCCTCTTTCAACAAAGGCGGGAGACAGCCCTGACTGTATGCGTAGTTATACATGTCCATAAGAGAACCAGCCAATATTCTTGTAAATTCTTTATAGAATTCAGCTTGAAAACCATCTGGGCCAGGTGCTTTACCGCTCTGAAGTTGCCTGATTGCGTCAAGTATTTCTTGGACTGTTAGGGGAGCATTTAAGACCGATACCTGTTCCGGAGTTAGGTCCGGAAAAGTCAAATTTTTAAAAAATGATTGCATCCTCCTAGTCCTGTCTTCATAATTCTGCGATTTATATAAATCAGAATAAAATTTTCTAAAGATTGCGTTAATCCTTTTATGATCGTGAGTCAAAATACCCGTACTGTCCTTGATAGACGTGATAGTCTGAGGGGCCTTTTTTTCCTTTGCAAGAAATGCTAAGTATCTACCCGGTTTGTCGCCAAATTCATATAACCTTTGTTTTGCAAATAATATTTCCCTCTTAACCATTTGGGTAAGCGTGGTGTTTAGAGCTGTCCTAAGGGCCGTAATCCTTTGCAATTTGATAATAGGTCTATCAGCATATGCTGTTTCAGCTGCTTTTAAGCGAGGTTCGAGCAGACGCTGTTGTTCTCCCTTTAATTTTTTCTGGGTCGCTGAGTATGAGATGATCAAACCTCGCGTGTAAGCTTTGATGGTCTCCCACATCATTGATGGATTGCTAGCTGTACCTAAATTAATTTCTAAAAAAGTTTTAAATTCTTGAGAGAAGTACTTTACAAATTTACTATCTTTCATCAGGAAGGGGTCCATACGCCAATGCCGAGGAGATGTCCCATTGTTCTCTCATATTCTTAAACTATCAAAATGGTGCCAGATTATGGCAACAAATTAAGTATTTTATAGTGAAAAGCTATGTGACAATCATTTATTAATTTATTCATTCATATTTATTTGCTAGCTTCTAACCTTCTAAACCACCATAAATATTCGCATCATTGTACAACTTTTTTTAATGTAAATCAATGCTTTATTTCCTCTGTTAGCCATGGATAGTTCTTCTTTCTCAGAATCCTTTTCAATTGAATATTCAAGATTAATATGGCAAATATCTTCAATATAATGTGTATGTATTTTCTTTAAATGTATCATTGTCTTGATCTCTAAGAAGGTTTGTTGTACCGCACTGAGATACAAGGAAAATATATTCAGTGAACAGTAAGTAACTTGTCAGTCATTACTCAATTCGCAGCACTAACACTTGAGTCACAACATTCTTGGTTAAGGGTTTAGACACAAAAATGAAGCATGACGCTGCAGTAGAAATGCTACATGGTTGCAAATGTTGCCTTTCAGCTGATATGTTCAACTTAGGCCAAGATCTATTTACTCTGATGAATCTAAGAGATTCTATGGAACTATTTTGAAGAAGAGGGAGGAGTTATCCCTGAAGTCATGGTCAATTTTTATTCCCTCAATTAGCATCACTGAACAGATGATCTGGTCATTGTTGCATTGCTGATTGTGAGTTTGCTTTGTACAAATCACTCCGTTTCCTTCCTTCAAAACAGCTTCTGTACTTCAAAAGTATTTTTTTAGCTCTAAGTGCTTTGAGATGTCAGGTAACCATGAAAATGTTATCCACTGCAAGTTTTTCAATAATAGTAATTCTTCTTAATGCCTTTACTTGACTACAATTTATAACTTTGCACTGAATATCATCTAATGTTTATCTTACATTAATTTTATTTTTTCTATCAACAGTAACTACATTGTTAGCAGCAAGAAACAACAGATGACAATTAACGTAGAGACAGAGAACAAGAAGGAAAACGCATTTAATGCTAAAGTGATAGTTCATTTTTCTGATAACATCTTTTTTGCATCAGTGAGTAGACCATTTAAATTGCACGATACTTTACAGGATAAGATTGTCCTGACTAAAGTCAAAAACATATAGATTTATGTACTTTCCACTTCAGTATTAAAAAAACCTCTGAGGAGGATGGTTGGGGAGGGGGAGGTGGAGGGGAAAATTGGGGGAGGGGGGGTTGGATGGTGGGTGGGGAAGTTGGGCAGAGATGTAGACACTATTTCCAAAGATCACTTTCATGTTATAATTGCTAGAAAATGACCAGTTCCAACAGAAGACTGACCTTTCCCATGCCCCACACATTCATTCTTAGATTGAGCTTCAAACTGAAGTGGAGTGTTCATCCACCAAACGGGCCAGATTTTTTGGTACTTCCCACAGTGGACCCCCAAACCTTTTTATCATCATAGGAAACAGTGGTTCCCACATGATTCCATTGTGTCATTATGAACAATGAGTCACCTTTCATGCCATCACCCTGAAGGCAATGTTACTGAATAAACAGCACATATAGGTATCACAAAGAGCAGAAACAAAACTCAGGTCATTCTCAAGTGGCTAGGAAATAGCTGCCTGTCTGAAGATGGTGCTGCAGTAGCCAGTAGGGCAAAATAAAGAGCTTTTTTTAATCTCTATTCTTTATAACATCTCAGTCCTTCTCCCTCCTCACAACCTCCCTCTCTCTTCCAGTGTCCCCACACCCTTCTGATCTTCCACCAACCTTGTTGTCACTCCCAAGTAAAAAAGGCATTTGATTCCCAGTGCAGGTCTCTCCCCTGCTCCCATTGAAGGCCTAACCTCCCATCCCAACCCCTCCCCTTCCTGGTGGTGGTCAGGCCCCTCTCTGCTTCCACACCTGATGCAGGCCTCCCCTCCCCTGCCTGCACCTCCCCCACTTCCATTATCTCATGTTCCCACTCCCATTGCAGACCTTCCCATCACACCCTGTGCCCCCCACCCCCAGTGCCATTCTTTGTCCTTATTGCTACTGTAGCACCAACCTCCCTGAACCCTTCATCAGCAACACGTGCACCAGATGTTTCCTGTGGCTTGTCCTGTCATGGCCAGCTAACATTTCACGCCATATCTGCATATTTGAGCATTATGAATAACCATTGCACATCCGAAATTGTGCTTCCAAGCATGCTTCATGGTTTTAAGATCTAGCTTCTTGACAAGCTTGTAATCTGCTCAGAGAGAATACATTTCATTTCCAAGAACCTCAATTAGTGTAGGGCCAACATATTCCAGTTTAATAAAATTATTTAATACTGTCTCCCATAATTATTTCCCACACAATGATTCTACCGAAATAGGTCAACACATTATCAATACAAGTAGACAATCCTATTGCATAGTCATTAGAGTAAGAAGGGTGTGTATATTTAAACTGACTGGTGTATGTTTACCTTTTCATTTTAACAGGCACTGAACACTGACTGTAGTGAAGTAAACTCAACCTCAGTATCCTGTGACATTGGGAACCCATTTTTAAAAGGGGGAGATAAGGTGATCGCTTTTAAACTTGCTTAAAAATAATTTTAAATCTTAAAAAGAATTCATCAATAATACATGATTGCAATAGAAATTATGATATTTACATGTAACAGAGGGAAAATGATTAAGTCTACCAAAAGACTACATACAGGGGGGAAGCTATGCTGGAATTCCTTTCTTAGCTCTTTGAGTGTACCAAAGACAAAAGGTCAGCACAGAAGCTGAAAGAAGTGAGAAATTAAGCAACGTAAATGATGAAGTTATCATCAGATGACCCTCAGAACTATGAAAGTTCCACATTCGGAAGTTAATAGGGAAGGCAAATGGATGTTGACCTTTATTTCAAAGCAAATGGAGTTTAAACATAAATATTGCTAGATATTGCTAAAACTGTACAAGGCACTAGTCAGACTGCAGCTTGGGAACTATGGACTGTTTTGGTCCCCTTACATAAGAAAAGAGGCAGTCCAGAGAGAGTTTATGAGGTTGATCCGATATATGGTGCAAATTTCTTCTGAGGAGAGGTCGAGTAGGTTAGGCCTGTAATCATTGCAGTTTAGGAGAATAGAAGATTCTGTCAGGCTTGATAGGATACATGAGGAGGCTTCCCCTTGTGGAACAGTCTAGCACTACAGGGCACAGTCTTAGAAAAAGGATACACGAGTTTAAGAGAAAGATGAGGAGGCACTTCTTCTCTCAGAAGGTAGTGAATCTGTGGAATTTTCTATTGTAGAGGCTGAGTCATTGAGTATATTCAAGACAAAGAAGATTTTTAATCAGTAAAGGAATCGAGAGTTATTGGAAAAGGCAGGACAGTGGAATTGAGGATTATCAGATCAGCCATGATCTCATTGATTGGCGGAGCAGACTTGATGGGCTGAATGACAAGGTCTGCGCCAATGTCTTATAGTCTTATGGGTGGCTCCCGGGAGATCTGACTTCACTGCTATAATGCTGACTGTACACACTTCATAAATCCTCATAATCCAACTGAGTCTGGCTACAAGTGAGTACCTTAGAAGACAATTAAAATTAATATTGCTCAGAAAGATATCTCAAAATAACAATATTGTGCTGTACAGCTCCAGGAAAAGGATTTGAATTTGAAATAATTGAATAGCAGCAATAGCAGTGACAGTATCAGAATGAACAGCAAGATTAGAAAACATGATTAGCCAATCACTAAGCAGCCTTGGCTAAACAGTGTGCAGGGCTGTGATTTAAAATATTTTCAATGAAGAACGTAATTTACAATTCAGCATGGGTGCACATGATTTTCCCTAAAGCCTTAATTTAGACTAATTCCTTGTGTTCCCTTACAGTTATTCTTCAAGAAATATTTATTTAGGAAAGTCTTACCCTGTGACTAAATGCTGTAAAGTTAGAGCAAAACTAAAAGTTAAATATACTAAATTCCATTTTTCTTTTTGCTTGTTAATAGATCTCTTTTGACATCTACTTTGATTTTAATGTCAACAAGCCACAGAAGGATACATTTGTGAAATTCCATGCTAAAAGGTGGATACTGATTCTCATAATTCAAACAATTTTTTAAATGTTTTTCAATTTCTACACAGAAGTAACTCTTGTTTCACTTTACAGTGGAAGCAATGAAAACCCAGAAACTGAATTTGACAACGAGGCAAATGTTATCTTTACTGTGCAGTATGATAGTGAAATTGTCTTCTTGGGGTATGTAAAGCATGAAAGAAATGTTTATTGTAAAGTATTATCTTGAAGTTTATTATTTGAGTAACCATTTAGTGACCTGATGTCATTAAAATAAGGAATGGCTGAGATTAGATCAAATTTATTTTTCAATGTTAACTTCACCGTCCTCGTAAACTACAATCCTGCCCCCAATCTCCTGTTTCTCTCCAATATCCTTGAATGTATCCTCTCTTCTAAATGTCTACCCATCTTTTCTGTTTAAATCTCTGCACTGCTGTCTCTCTCCCTATCATACCACTAAAATAGTTCTAACCAAGTGACATTGTCTAAGGGTCGAACTGCAAAATATTGACCACTAAACTATCCTCTTTAAATGCCTCTAGTGTACTGTCCAGTTAATAAAACTGTCATTATCTGGTTCCACTCTTTTCTATCTGAACATTTGTACCAACAGCTTGTCTTCTCAGCTCCAAAGTACCATTTCCATAGACTCTAACTATCTATCCTTCTTCATGTCCTGTTCTTAATCTACACAGAGCCATACAGCACATGTTGTCCTTGGCAGCATTATCTGCAGACTTTGGGAATTTCTTTATTTACGCTGCTACATCCAGCACCAAGTCTTTCAAATCTTCCATAGACCCAGTGCAATCAGACTGTTTGACATCCTGCCTGAGATGAGTCGATATTTTCTCCAGCAATACATAGGAAATCACAAATCCACCGTTTTGAGTATATCCCACGAACTGTGAATTTAAAAAAAAACAGAAAAATGCAGATACTGGAAATCAGGAACTAAAAAAATTGCTAGAGAAACTCAACAGGTCTAGCAGCATCTGTGGACAGAAAGCAGAGTTAATATTTCAGATCCGGTGACCCTTCTTCAAAACCTCAAGACCACAAATCCTGAACCTCAGTTGTGGAGAAATGTACTCCATGGTTGTTTGTCTAAATTTGCTTAGGGTTAACTGTTATGATCTAACCTCTACACAAACAGCATCTAATTAATTTAATTCATTCTTCGACAATGACCAGAGAAAAATGTTTAAGATAGTATAGTAAATATTGTAATTGCGAACTTCCCAAAGAAATTGAAAAAAGGAGATTAGTTCAGAAGATGGAAGCATGTGGAAATAAGTAGAAAGTGTAGGCATGGACTTTTCTCAATGACAGAAAACGAAGGATAGTAGTGATTGACATTTTTCTCACAGGGAAGTAGTTGACCCAAGAGTCAGTTTTGTGTTCTTCATATTATCTCTTTGTATACATGATTCAGAATTGTTTAGAGCTGATAATGTACATCCATTGTGGTAAGAGTAATTATACAATTCAGGGTGACAGACTGGATGGTGAGAAAGTTAGACACTTGGAACATGGAACTCCATATGAGATAAAGTTGCAGTTTGGAGAACTAATATAGAAAATCAATATATATCCAACAAATGACACACTTTTTGAGAAATGTAGAAGAGTTGGAAGGCTTTGTTCTCATACACATACACACAAACTCTTAAAGACTGCAGAGGGACCTCTTCTGTATAATTCTATGATTTTTAGATGATAAGCCTGTTTGAAAAGCATCTGGATTGCTTGAAATATAAATTGGAGAATAAAAAACAAGCAAAGCTATGATGCCAGCAATCTTTCTGCTAAACTGCATCAGTGTGAAGTGACACGGAATGGTGCAACACAGACAGTTTACTTTGATAAACAATGCCTGTGCATATCAGCACAACCAATTTAAAGAGGCTATGCACTAAAATATTTGGGCAAGTACAACAGCATTTTACAGGGACTTTGATGTTAAAACATCATAAATTACTGGTTAGATTTCATGAGTGTCATGGACAATTCTAAGCACTGACATTATGGAAAGATGTAAAGACTGTGTAATGGGTATAGAGGGGTTATGAAGGATATAGGACCTCACCTATGATGAGAAGTTAGGAAGCTGAGGACTGCTTTCCTTTGGAACAAAGAATAGAAAGTTATTTGAAACAATGAGAAAAGAAAAAACATATTTCACTTTGGCAAGTGGGTTAGTGACCAGGGGTTGGACTTTACGTCAATTAAGTGTGTGCTATTCGTCATTTTGCCATTATCCTGTAGCAGTCTAGCATCCATTAGCACATCACTGGCCCAGCCATTCCCAACCCCACTTGAGGAGGAAACAATTCCTCCATTGCTGCCGGCCAAACAAATGTCTGGCAGTGTCCATTCCCAGCAGCACCACAGGTGGCCAGTGTTACGTCTGCAGCCAGTCCCTGTCACTGGAACCAAATGGAGGTAAATGGAGTGTGATTGTTACCAATGCCTCGCCCCAGTAAGTAGTTCAGGGGGATCACGATAAGAAATCGGGGAAATGAAGGGGTGATCAAAATATGGGGTGTACTTCAATGGAAAAAGGTTGCTTGAACCTTCACAAACTGTCCTCCCCTCTCATCAGCAGCCATGTATCCTTGGGAAATCCAACAACTAATTGTAAAGCATGTGAAACAGGTGACTTCTGAGCTTCACACTTCATTAAAGCATTAATTCAACAAATTAGAGCTAGCTTGCGGTTGAGTTTGAGATGAAATTTTAACTTCTAACTTGACCTCAATCCACTTGTCTATGAGTACTGAAATATAACCTTCTGGTTTTAGATTAGATTAGATTACATACAGTGTGGAAACAGGCCCTTCGGCCCAACAAGTCCACACCGCCCCGCCGAAGCGCAACCCACCCATACCCCTACATTACCCCTTACCTAACAATACAGGCAATTTAGCATGGCCAATTCACCTGACCTGCACATCTTTGGACTGTGGGAGGAAACCAGAGCACCTGGAGGAAACCCACACAGCACGGGGAGAACATGCAAACTCCACACAGTCAGTCGCCTGAGGCGGGAATTGAACCCGGGTCTCTGGCGCTGTGAGGCAGCAGTGCTAACCACTGTACCACCATGCCGCCCACTAAACAATCCTTATATCAATGAATCTTGTTACTCAACCAAAGCATCATAAGTTCAAATCACAGGACTACAGTAGACCTGGAGTAGTTTTATCCAAATTTTGGAAGGTGGCAGGTACATTGAGAAAGTGAGTGAAAAGCTACACAGCAGGTCAGGCTTAATAAATAGAGGCAAAGAATGGAAAAGCAACAAGTTATGTCAACCTTTATAACTCACTGCTTCAGACTCATCTGGAATAATAGGTATAATCTTTTGGGCCCAGAGGTTGGACTGGACTTACTTTGGCAGGATGGCGGTGTGCCATAACCTCATTAGCAAAGTTGCCAAAATACAGAGGAATAGATCCATGGATGAGGGAACTTCAGCTTTGTGGATACATTGGAGAAGCTGAGTTGTACTCAGGCAAAGGAAGATTAAGAGAAGATTCAATAATAGTTTTCAAAATCACAAGGGATCCAAACAGAAATGAAATTACCTCCTTATGTTGTTCAATACCTCACAGTCAATATGTCAGTAGTTCATTATTAAACATAGGGTATATCCACACATTTAGGAGACATGCTTATGATACTATCACTATATTAAAAGCTCCTATATCATCTTGTCAGGGATCACTTGAAGCATGACATGCTACTATAAACATGCTGTTTTTTTTAACATTTCTTAATTAATATTAGCCAGACATTGATGTGCCTGTAAACATCATGTTTGTATACACTTAGTTGTCATAAATATCTGTTGGATTCTTCAATACCACAATATGCACATTTAGTTTCTTATGTCAAGGGAGATAACTACTGTTGCCTCATCAGGTAAAACACCCTTCGGAGGCAAAATCCACACTACCTCATGTGTTGTAACTGTTCTATAATCTATCTGTACTTCCTGGAAGGTACCAGATATAACACCATTCCATTTAAATATCTTAGATATATAGTTAAAAAGGAAACATATACAGGATTGGATGCCAAATATGTTACATACAAATATACAAATTAGGAACAGAAGTAAGCCTCCTCCACCATTCACTAAGATTATGGTTGAATTGATTCTGGCCTCAACTCCACATCCCCATCTATATCTTGTGACCTTTGATTCCTTTGTTAGTTGAGAATCTATCTACCTCTGACTTAAAACTATCCTTTTCGTCAGAAGTGAATTACAAAAGCCCAAGAGCATCTGAGAGAGAAAACAATTCTCCTTAGCTTCATTTTAAATGGAAGACTCTTATTTTTAAATGGTGTTTACTAGTTCTAGTCTTTCCCACAAGGAGGAGCATCCTTCTGGCAGCTGTCCTGTCAGGTCCTTATGGGTTTTAAGATTGCCTCTCATTTTTTTATATTCTGATAGATACAGGCCGAGCCTATTGAAACTTCCCTCAGAATATAATCTCCCTCATCCTAGGTATCAGTCAAGTGAATCTTTTCTTAAACACACTTACATCCAAGACTATACAAATGACTTCAGACATGGCCTCATCAAAGCTCTATATAATTGCAACCAGACATCCCTAATTTAACGTTTATTCCTCTTGCAATAAATAGTAACATTTGCCTTTCAAATCACTTGCTGTACTGCATATTCACTTCCTGGTTCACATACTGAGACACTCAGATCTCTCTCCACAACAGAGGAATCTAAAATCTATCTCTTTTTTAATAGTATGCTGCATTTTGATCCAATAAGTGGATAAGTTCATTCTTTCCTCATTATACTTCATCTGCCAAATGTTTGCCTATTTACTATTGATATTCCTTTACCAACTCTTTTTGTCCTCTTCACAGTTTACTTTCCAACTAACCTTTGCGTCATCAGCAAATTTTAGTCATGCATTCCGTTGCCTCATCCAAGTCATTGATATAAATGAAATAGATGAGATTCTAGCACCGATCCCTCTGACAATCCACTCGTCACATCTTGCCAACCTGAAAATGACTTATTTCTGCCCACTCACTTTCCTCTTAGCTAACAAAGCATGTTATTATGTGAACCCCTATACCATGAGCTCTCACTTTGCACAGCAATCTTGGATATGGCATTACCTTTATCAATATTAACTTTTACGTTCTCAAAAAACTCCAACCAGTCAAATATGATTTCTCTTTCACACAGACGCACTGACCCTGCCTGATTGCATTAAGATCTCTAAGTGCCCCATTATATCCTGTTTAGGAAAATATTCCAGCATTTTCCTTTGATAGATGTTACACTAAGTCACCTGCAGTTTCCTGGTATCAGTCTCTGCCCATTTTTTGAAAACTGAATGGGTCCTCTGGGACCTCATCTGGGTCCTCTCTGCCTTTCACTTCCTGGTTCACTATTATTTCTGTAACGTTGTTTGCGTCCTCTACAATGATTAATTCCTCAAATTCACTTTGTAATGGACCAATGCTAAGTTTACTTGCTCTCTTCCTATTAAATATATATAGAACCTTTGCCTGGTATAATATTAATTGCTCACTTTCTCTCATATTCTAATTCTCCTTTCTCATTAATATTTAAGTCATTCTTTGTGCATTCTCCCCAATCTTTTGAGTTATCACACATCTTTGCAGATTACGTTGTTTTCCTCCAACTAAATACTGTCTTTAACTTCAGTTAGCCACGAATGGTGCATCCTACCCTTGGAGTTTTTTTTTCTCATTTGAATGTATCCTTTTTATTCGCCCATGGGATATGGGCACCACTAGCCAGACCAGCATTTATTGCTCATTCCTAACTGCCCTGAGAAAGGTGGTTGTGAGCTGCAATTCTTGAGATGTAGAAATACCCTTCATACTCTTGGAAAATTAGTTCCAGGATTTTGACCTAGTGACATTAGTGGCAGCGTCAACAGAATGGTGATATAGTTCCAGGTCAGAATGATGTATGGCTTGGAGGGGTACTTGTAAGTGATGTTATTTCCATGGGATTGCAGCTTTTCTACCTGCATTGGTCAGAGGAGTGGAAGATACTAGCAAAGGAGCCTTGGTGAGTCACTGCAGTATGACTTGTACATAGTACACACTACTGCCGCTGTGTGTCAGTGGTGAAGGAAGTGAATGCTGAAGATGGTAGATTGTGTGCTAATCATGTAGGCTGCTTTGTCCTGGATGGTGTCAAATGTTTCAAGTTTTGATAGTGTACCAAAACTCCTGAATTATACTTTATAGATAGTGGACAGGGAGACAGGACTGGAAGTGAGTTACTAACCACAGAATTCCTCATCTTTGACCTGCTCTAACAGTCAGAGTATTTATATTGCTGGCCCAATTCAGTTTCAAATCAATGGTTATCCCCAGGATGTTGATAGTGAAGGATTCAGTGATGGTAATGCCACTGACTGTCAAGAGGTAATGATTAGATTAGCACTTACTAGAAGTAGTTATTGCCTGTTACTTGTGTGACATGAATATCACATGTCTTTTTAGAGTCCCACCCTGAATGTTGTTCAGGTCTTGCTGCATGTAGACACAGACTGTTCCAGTATCTGAGCAGTTATGAATGTGCTAAGTATTGTGCAACCGTTAGCAAACAACCACATTTTTTACCTTATTTTGGGGGGAAATTATTCATGAAGTATCTAAAGATGTAATGTTTAGGAGATTACCTTGAGAAAATCCTGAAGAGAATTTGGACAGGGATTATTGTCTTAAACAATCAGAACCATCTTCCTTTGTGCTAGGTTAGATTCCAACCAGCAGAGAGCTTTCCCACATGCGAGTATTCTGAAATATCTTTTTAAATGTCTGCCACTGCATATCCACCAACCTATGTTGTAACTTCACATCAGCTCTAAGGAAGAGTCTTCTCAACTCGAAATGTTAGCTACCTCTCTCTCCATGGATGCTGCCTGACCTACTGTGATCTCCAGCATTTGTTGTATTCCAGCACCTGCAGTAATTTGCTCCTATCTTGTAACCAAATTTCTCAGCTCACTTCAACCAGCTCTGTATTCATTCTCATATAATGACCTTTAATTAAGTTTAACACACTAGATTTAGGTCTAAATCTTCTCTCCATCAAAAGAAATGTGGTTTTCAATGTTATGAACAATGCTGTCTAGAGTACCTTCACATGAGGCCATTAATTAATTGTTTCTCATTGAACATTATCAGAAATAGTATAAAGTTCTCCCTCGTTGCCTCTAGAAAATGCTACTCTAAGAAGCTGTCCTGAAAGCAATCCATCAACCATTATCAAGACTCTATTTGCCAATCTAATTCATCCAAGCTATATGTAAATTTAAATCATCGATTGTTAGTGTCATACTTTCACTCAAATTCCAATCATTTTTTCTTGTATAGGTGAGCTTACAGGCCTTCTCTCCGTGTTGTCCTAATTTAATCTTTTATCAACAAAGCTGCACCTTCGCCTGTTCACGCTTTCCTATAATTCCAAAATATCTTGTATCCTTCAATATTCAGATTCATTCCCTTGTCACCCCTTGCAACCACATCACTGCATTGAGTATCAAACTATACATATTAGTGTCTATTTTTGTGGTCAATTAATGTATTTTGTTATGAATGCTATGTGCATTCATTTACAGAACCCTAACTTCTGTCCTTTTACTATTTCCTTAAGCAGTGCCCCTTCCTGTTGGTGAACCCTTAAATTTGCACATTCTGTACTTGCCTTCCATGCTGTGATCATCATATAGCTTATTGCCATCTTATTAATTCTCTAATTAATGTTTTGTTAAATAATAAAATATAAATGGATTAAATTGGTGAGGGCTACTGGTATTTGTAATTCTATTTTCCAATTCTAAGCCACAGCATTGATACTTTATTTTTTATGTTCCAGAATTAATAACAAAAATTTCTATGAAATAGCTTCTAAAACATCAGTTAACAAAACAAGACCTCCATTAGATCAAATTAGTCCAGAAAATGTTATTACACTCACAGTAAGTATGCGTTGCATTTGGATGTACATTGATTGGTATTTTCTGTTCAATATGCTCCACTCCTTTCCTAAAGGACAATAAACTTCATGAAATTGTTCAACATGATGTCAGTGTTTGCAAGAAATGAATTTCATATGAAAGCCTTTGCTACCAAAATGATTTTGAAAGCTCATTATAAAATTTGTTTATCAGGAAATGAATATCACAATGCTACAACTAACTAATTTTCATTATTTTTTAAAGGTCAATACTGGACACTTCCCCATACAGACTGCCTATGTCATGGTTGAAATACCAGTATCTACAAAAAAGAACAATCGACTTTTATACCTTACTGATTTAAACCACGTATGTGTTTATAATTTTTAGTAGTTCATGTCTAGCAGGATTGCAGCAGCACTGAAGTGGGATATATGACAATTGCAACTTTTGTATGAAGAGCAAAGAACCTCAAGATTTATGAAAATCTAATTAACATCCTCCTCAGTGAATGGAATTTCTTGTGCCAGGATAAAATATATTAAGGATAATTTTGACTGCAGGATATGATATTAGATGACTGATATTGATTTTGAATTCAATGGAAATGGAAATCAGTTGCTTTCCACTATCATTTGAAGTCAAAACCCCCTCCATCTGCCTGATGCTAGATCTTACATCAACATTCATTTTAAAACAAAAACTAAGCTCTATCGAGTAAAACATGAGCAGATATTTGATTTTCATCTTCTGTCAATTTGGCATCTATTACCTGTTTTTATATTGCTAATACATGTAATAGTGTAAGCTTCAGGAAAAAATGATGTATATAAACAAATTTGTTGGTTCTTCTTATGAGTGTAATTTCTGCCTGTCAATGCATTTCACTTTTTATGTTATTCAACACATGTACTTCTAAGCTCATACTAGTGCCTGTGGTGGACACCTATATTAATGAGCAGATCAAGGGCAATTTCTCTGATGTAGATATTCAGGTTATTCATAAGGAATGTTGGAAGGGCGTTCACTCCTTATTAATTGAGCAAGTTCTGGATAAGGATCTGTATTGCTGGCAGGCACTGCTCAAAGCTGAAATAGGATTTCATAAGATTACCCCATTTGGAAAGTTCAACAGTCATTGGCTGATTGGGGGGGGCATTGTAACAAAGTTGGAGCTATTACCAGTGCTCTAGCAGCAAAGAAAACTCACTCCTAAGCTACAAGCATCAGTCATAATTCATCACTGCTACTTATTCAGCAGCCTGCCTTTTGCATTTGACATTCATTAGCAGTTCGGTTATTTGTGATTTTCAGTTGATCATTCGTTATAATGACCTGTTTTTCCAAAATGATTGCAGAGCAACAATATCATTTGTGATGCAAAACTTGATACTCTGGACATCGCCAATTATCATTCCACAACTTTTAAGAAGGAGAGCTTCAGCAGTTTCAACAATTTGGTAAGGCAATATGCTATAATGAGAAAGTGAGGACTGCAGATGCTGGAGGGTCAGAGTCGAAAACAGTGGCACTGGAAAAGCACAGCAGGTCAGGCAACATCTGAACAGCAGGACAGCCAACATTTCAGGAATAAGCTCTTCATCAGGAATGTCCTTTTGGACCTAACATTAACTTGGAGCTTATCATTTTATTCACGTTTAGTAATTTTTGTAAATATTCTTAATCTGTTTTTCACTTCTACCATCTGGGATCTAATTTCTGGCAATCATGTGTCCCAAAGCCAACCTAGCAGATCTCTTCTCAAGTTATGGGTATCTTGGTGATTAATCAGTAATGTGGAAGAACTCAGTCAAATGGTTGAAAAGTGTGCTAATGTTAGGGGAAACAATTATCTGTAGAACTGTTCTCTAAGCCTAATTCTAAACTACTCACAACAGCTGGATCACATAAGTTTCCTCATTAGTATCTCTCCTCAAAAGTACCAGTGCTAGTTCCAGTCAAGTGCTTGTTATAGAGCAGTGTTATATGCATCACAACTTGATATGGGATTCTGGCATCAGAATCAGTGTTGCAAGACTCCAGTAATTGATATATGGTCTCCAAGCCATTAAATGTTAATGAGCTGTGTTGGATCAAACAAATGGGGAATGGAGGATTAGTATGAGGTAAGTTTGTTGTGGCAGATGCAGACGCCAGCAAGATAACTAACTGCTGGTCAAAGTTCACAGTATCACAGTGAACTTTTACTATTACTTGTGACTGGAACAGTCACATAGCAATACGACGGTTGGAGGAAGAGCGCCTCATCTTCCTCCTAGGAACCCTCCAACCACAAGGGATGAACTCAGATTTCTCCAGTTTCCTCATTTCCCCTCCCCCCACCTTGTCTCAGTCAAATCCCTCGAACTCAGCACCGCCTTCCTAACCTGCAATCTTCTTCCTGACCTTTCCGCCCCCACCCCACTCTGGCCTTTCACCCTCACCTTGACTCCTTCCACCTATCGCATTTCCAACGCCCCTCCCCCAAGTCCCTCCTCCCTACCTTTTATCTTAGCCTGCTGGACACACTTTCCTCATTCCTGAAGAAGGGCTTATGCCCGAAACGTCGATTCTCCTGTTCCTTGGATGCTGCCTGACCTGCTGCGCTTTTCCAGCAACACATTTTCAGCTATTACTTGTGACTCCTTAGATACCAAAGGAGTCCATGTCCAAGTGCAGAAAGTTCTTGATCACATTAGGATTTGAGCTGACAAGTGGCAAGGGCCATAGATGTGGATTATATGTCATCCTACCACATAAAAGGATCCCATTGTTCCAAACATATTAATTAGACCTTTCAGCCCTTGAGCTCTCTTCACCATTCATTAAGATTATGGCTGATCAGATTGTAACCTTATGTCCACATTCCCGTCCATCTTTAATAACTTTTCCATGCCTTGCTTAACAAGAATCCGTGCCATTCTGCCTTAGAAATATTCAAGGACTCTTCTTTCAGTCTCTTTTCAGGGACAGAGTTCCAAATTCTCATTGCCTTCCGAGAGAATAAATTCACCTAATCTCTATCTTAAATGTAAAATCCTTGACTTTTAAACAGGGACCCCTAATTCTAGATCCTCTCAAAAGAGGAAACATCCTTTCAATATCGATCCTGTCTTCAAGATTTTAAGTAATTCAGTCGTCATTGCTTAATCATCTGAACTCCAGAAATTACAAGCCTAACTTGTCCATCCTTTCTTCACAGAATATCCTGTCTAATCCAGATTATTAAGATGGGAAACCTTATCTGAACTGCTTCCAACATATTTATATCCCTTTTAAATAATGGGACAAATACTGTATACCTGTATAGTTTTCTAGTCACAGACTCACCAGTGCCCTACAAAGCTGAAGTTAAAGTTTCCTACTTTTGTATTCAATTCCCCTTTGTAATAAATTATAATGTTTGACTAGCTTTCCTAATTCTTTGTACCTGCAAACTGACCTTTCATGTGAGGGCAACTAGACACTCCTGTATCTCAGCCCTAAAACACCTAATTTTACATGTACCTGTACATGGAAAATAAGTCAACTAACACCTTTTGAACCACAAAATTCACCTGACAGATTAGTGTTTTACTTATCACACATAGAACATTACAGCTCAGTACGGGCCCTCCAGCCCTCAATGTTGCACCGCCCTGTGAAACCAATCTGAAGCCCATCTAACCTACACTATTACATTCTCGTCCATAGGCCAATTTAAATATCCGTAAAGTTGGCGAGTCTACAACTGTTACAGGCAGTGCATTCCATGCCCCCTACCACTCTCTGAGTAAAGAAACTACCTCTGACATCTGTCCTATATCTAACACCCCTCAATTTAAAGCTATGTACCTTCATGCTAGCCATCACCATCCTAGGAAAAAGGCTCTCACCATCCACCCAATCTAACCCTCTAATTATTTTATATGTCTCAATTAAATCACGTCTCAACCTTCTTCTCTCTAACAAAAGCAGCCTCAAGTTGCTCAACCTTTCCTCATAAGATTTTCCCTCCATACCAGGCAACATCCTAGTAAATCTCCTTCGATCCTTTCCAAAGCTTCCACTGCCTTCCAATAATGCAGTGACCAGAACTGCATGCAATAATCCAAGTGTGGGCGCACCTGAACTTTGTCCAGCTACAGCATGACCTCATGATTCCAAAACTCAGCCCATCTACTAATAAAAGCTAATAAACAGTATGCCTTCTTAACAGCCGTGGCAACCTGGTTGGCAACTCTGAACAATCCATGTACATGGACACCAAGATCTCTCTGCTCATCTACACTACCAAGAATCTTACCATTCACCCAGTAATCTGCATTCCTGTTAGTCGTTCCAAAGTGAATCACCTCACACTTTTCTGCATTAAACTCAATTTGCCTCCTCTCAGCCCAGTTCTGCAGCTTATCTATGTCCCTCTGTAGCCTACAACAGCCTTCGGCACTATCTACGACCTTAGTGTCGTCCGCAAATTTAATATTCCATCCAGGTCATTTATAAAAATGATAAACAGCAGTGGACCCAAAACAGATCCTTGTGGTACACCACTAGTAACTGAACTCCAGGATGAACATTTCCCATCAACCATGACCCTCTGTCTTCTTTCAGCAAGCCAGTTTCTGATCTAAACCGCTAAATCACCCTCAATTCTATGCCTCCATATTTTGTGCAGTAGCCTACCATGGGGAACCTTATCAAACACCTTACTGAAATCCATATACACCACATCAACGGCTTTACCTTCATCCACCTGTTTGGTCACCTTCTCTAAGAACTCAATAAGGTTTGTGAAGCACTATCTACCCTTCACAAAAACGTGCTGACTATCCCTAATCAATCCTTTCTAGATGATTATAAATCCTATCTCTTATAACCTTTTCCAACACTTTACCCACAACCGAAGTAACCGTCTATAATTACCAGAATTGTAGCTGCTCACTTTCTTGAACAAGGGGATAACATTTGCTATCCTCCAGTCTTCTAGCATTATTCCTGGAGACAATGACGACATAAAATCAATCTCCTCCCTGGCTTCCCAGAGATTCCTAGGATAAATCCCATCCAATTCAGGGTCCTTACCTATTTTCACACTTTCCAGATTTTCTAACACCACTTCCTTATGAACCTCAATCCCATCTAGTCTAGTCATACCTTTTAACAGAGTGCAAAGGTTCAAATCTCTCGTATGTGGTGTGATGTAAGGATGTGGAGTTAAAGAAATGCCTCGACAGAGCAGAGCCCAAATGACGAACAATAAAGATAGCACACAGCCACACCCAGTTGACACCTATTATATTTTTAGAAACTTTCAGAGACTTTATAGGACAACTAAGACACCAACAATTATAGTAATATTCAAACTGTACAAAGCAATGCCAGACATCAGATAATGCCTAACACCGAAAAGAGAGAATTTAATCATCTCCCCTAGTCATTCAACAGCACTACCATAATTGAATCTTCTGCCATCAACATCCTGAAGGGTACCTTTGTTATAATCGCCATGTGCTACCAATAACTTTAGAAAGATTTCTGAACTACTAGTGAAATAAATATTCACATGTTAAAACTTAAAATTGTAAGACTTTGACCATAAAATGAATTAAGAGCAACACTGACTAAAGAGTATTTTTGTATTCTTTAAATTACAGAGAAAATCTACCATTTAACTGTTAAAATAACTGAAAGTCCAAATTCATGATTATACTTTATATCTACTCTGCTTCCTGTTAGCCAGCCAATCTTCTATCTGTGCAATATTTTACCCTCTACAGCCTGAGTTTTCATTTTCCACTGTAACATTGCGTCTGATGTCTTATCAAATACCTTCTGGGAATCTAAGTGTAATATATAATTTAGTTCTCCTTCATCTACAATGCAGGCTACTTCTTCAAAGATTTCAAATATATTGGTTAATCATAATTTCCTTTTCACAAAACCATGTTGAATTTGCTTGATCACATTGAACTTCTCTAATGGCTCTGCAATAATACATTTAACAGTAGTCTTCCCTTTGGCAGACGTTGAGCTAACTGGCCTTTAGTTCCCTGCTTTCTGTTTCCCTCCCTTTTCAAACAAAGGAGTGATCCTCACTATTTTCTGACCTACTAGAAACAAACCCAATCTAGAAAAGTTTGCTTATTACTTGAAAGCCTGGATGTTTTCTGAAATTGTATTCACATAGTTAAAAATCTCTGCTATGTTTACTTTAACAATTTTCTTTGCTTCTGAAGAATTGTGAAAATGTCAATTGTGAGAAATTTTTATGCATTATGAACAATCTCAAAATGAACAACCAATACACAATCAAAATTGCTATGAGGATTTGGCTGAAGACATTTATAAACGTAAGTACTCATCATAAAATTATTTATAATGATGACTTTGCATCCATGTTTTTAAAGGTGCACTTTCTCCTTCTCTTGAAAAACATTTTTTTTATTTGTTGAATGTAGAAATCAGCAGCTGGACCAGCATTTGTTGATCAATCCTAAGTGTAGTTATGATGTTTTCTGGGACATTGTCTGTAATGTGCAGTGCTATGATTATGACTACTAGGAGAAAGTGAGGACTGCAGATGCTGGAGATCAGAGCTGAAAATGTGTTGCTGGAAAAGCGCAGCAGGTCAGGCAGCATCCAAGGAGCAGGAGAGATTCTCCTGCTCCTTGGATGCTGCCTGACCTGCTGCGCTTTTCCAGCAACACATTTTCAGCTATGATTATGACTACGTCAATCTGTTGCTTGACTAGTCTATGAAACAGTTCTCACAAATTTGATACTAGTTCTCAGATGTCAGTGTATTGTTAGGCTGAAAGTACCACACAGGTTTTTTAAAGTCTGTTTGAAAAGAATACAAGACACATGTGCTTCAATACATAGCAAATTTATTAGCTTAATCTTAACATATATCCAAACGAATGAGCAAATCTATTAGCTTAAACTACTTTGTACATATGCAAACTAATGAGTCTCACTGCCTGCAGACTCATTGGGGATTGGTAACTGTGGCACTTGGGGCTCCTTCTCAGATTCCATGCCATTGCTCTCACAAACCTGCTTCAATGGTGAAAGTCCAACAAGTGGGGCAAATTCCCTGATACTAATGCTATCAGAATCTCATGTTAAGTGCTGCACCACCCTTTCTTAGTACTTCCAGTAATTTTCCAAACATTCCATTGTGAAAAAAAATAACTCCAGGTGTCTGTATTAACTGCACAATAGTCTGTTTCCCAGTTACTTTCCAGCCAAAACAGACTGTTTTTGCACTGGGTCTGCTTTCCATATAATTTTCCACTTTCTTTAATTTCTCATTATTGTGTCCAATTAATCCTTAATAAACTGGTTTGGAGATATTTTTTAAGCCGAGCACTACAGTTAATCAGGTGATCTTTGGTGGACCAGCAAGACTTAGATTGCCTTTGTTATTTCCAATACCTCCATCGATGTCAGATTGACTGTTCAGTTTCTTTCTTGTTTGACACGTTTTAGCTGTTTGACACAACTACAGGAGAACCTCGATTATCTGAACGTGATGGGCGGGCACTATTTCGTTCAGATAATCGATTATTCGGTTTTCAAAGTCTGCTCCCCGTTCAGGAGACTGCAGCAGCACACCACGCACGAGGCCCCACCCCAAACACTGCCTACCGCAACCCAACCCTGTCCAACACCGGGGCAGCTGAACTGGACACCAACAACAAGATTGCTGTAGTTGCCTTTGTGGGGTAAGTCTCCAAACAGCGCGCACACACACACACACGTACACACACACGTACACACACACACGCACACACACATGCACACACTCACACAACCACACACACAACTTTTTACCGCAACTTTTTGTCAGATTCCACCTTTTAGGAGAAAGTGAGGACTGCAGATGCTGGAGATCAGAGCTGAAATAGTGTTGCTGGAAAAGCGCAGCAGGTCAGGCAGCATTCAAGGAGCAGCGAATTGACGTTTTGGGCATGAGCCCTTCTTCAGGAATCAAGAAGGGCTCATGCTCGAAACGTCGATTCTCCTGCTCCTTGGATGCTGCCTGACCTGCTGCGCTTTTCCAGCAACACATTTTCAGCCCAGATTCCACCTTTGCCCTGTACAGGACAATGTTGGAGAGATTATCTGGGGAAGGGGGGGGTTTAGGGTACAGCCCTGTGTAGACCTCCTGGGCAAGAGTGGGGAGAGAGGGAGGGCAGGCAGTCAGTCATTTGGATATGGTGCCTGTTTAATCACGTAAACAAAAGACATGAATCACTGTTAGAAACGCGTCTTTAATGTAATGTTTCCATCGGGACCTCAAGATCTCCTTTACGGGCGGCACGGTGGCACACGGGTGGCACGGTGGCACAGTGGTTAGCACTGCTGCCTCGCAGCGCCAGAGACCCGGGTTCAATTCCCGCCTCAGGCGACTGACTGTGTGGAGTTTGCACATTCTCCCCGTGTCTGCGTGCCATGCTAAATTGCCCGTAGTGTTAGGTTAAAGGGGTAAATGTAGGGGTATGGGTGGGTTGCACTTCGGCGGGTCGGTGTGGACTTGTTGGGCCGAAGGGCCTGTTTCCACACTGTAAGTAATCTAATCTAATCTAATCTAATCTAATCTAATAATCCGATTTTCGGATAATTGGTATTCGGATAATCGAGGTACCTCTGTAAATGGCTTGCTAGGCCATTCCTGAGTTCAACCACTTTGATCCATCGTTTCGAGCCACACTTAGCCCAGAAGAGAAGAGATAAGGACAGCAGTTTTCCTTCCCTCAAGGATATTAGTAAATCAGATGTATTTTTAATGAGAAGCATCAATGGTCTCATAATCATTATTGGACTTTTAATTTCAGATTTTATTGGATTTGAATTTCACCATCTGCTGTGGTGGGAATTGAACCCTGGCATCCACAGTATTTCCTTGGTCTCTAGATTATTGGCAGAGTGACAATACCACAATGTCATCAGCTTTTTCATTACAATGCTACTCGAGTAAAAAATCCTGAAAATGGCTATTTATGAATTTTTCCAAAAATTCTAATTTTAATATCTGACAGCATTTGTAGTTAATCTTATTGGCAATTGTGACTGAAGACTTTAAGAAGTTGTACCAAATTCTGTGACATATGTTGGTTTATTTTCGCACAATTGGTTTGGATTCAAAACAGAGAGCAATTATGGTACATACAACTAAATTTTATATTTCATTTTGTAAAATTTGTAAAATTTATTGTACTGTGTGTTTTCTAACTTCCCCATCATCATCTTTTGCTAAAATTCAGCATTGCCTAATTTCTGTCCTTCCAATTGAAGGCAATGAAACCAAGAACAGAAGTATTGCCCCAGCTGAGTAAATATTCAGCAGCAAATTGCTATTGATTACCAGGGTGTTGTTCAGATACATTCTTTGTTGTCTGAGCAAGACTGAGGGAGACATGCAAAATAACTGGATTTTAATGATGTACTACTTCATAATGCTGACTGATCTCTAGCCCTGGAAAATCTGCTTTATATTTATTTCCATTATCATAAAATAATTCAATTTTTTTTTTAAAAAGGCTGAAGTTAATTTATTATATTTTACTTCTATATGCACATTCCAATCTATCATTTTGCTCTCCATGGAATTATTAAATGTGGACAATAGTTGTAAACTTGCTGTCTGTGAGAATTATTCAGGTTGATTGGTTCTTTAGCCTGTTTAAAAACATCAATATTGGTGAAAACCAGAAATCCCCATGAGCTGACGCTTGAATCAAAGCAAGGAATGGAAATAGATAATTCTTACGACAGTATTTTTTATCCTCTGCTCTCTGTGATTAAAATAACCAGGAGCTGGTTTGTTTCAACCGACCATTTTTGGCTGTTGTCCCTCAGTGATAGTTTGGTTTAAGGATGCCACTAAAGATGTTAATTCTTTAGCATTGTTAAATAATTGATAGGTTACATTTTTATCATCTTTTATGAACACTTCACATATTTAAGTCACTTGAAACTAGTGAAATTTTAATACTTCTACTTAATTTTACTCTGTTTTAGGCTGACTTTCAAAGAATAACGCTAACTCCATCAGCAAAGATTGAAACAAGGAATCCATTGTTCATCATCAATGCTAATAACGTGACAGTAAGTGACTTCAGAACTACTAAATAGTTGAAATGTGAGATACAATGAAATGGAACATAGTTAAGAGAATGGGTGGCTCAGTGGTTAGTACTGTCGCCTCACAGCACCAGGATCCCAGGCTCAGTTCCAGCTTTGGGTGACTGACTGTCTGTGTGTAATTTGCACATTCTCCCCGTGTCTGCGTGGGTTTTTTCCAGTTTCTTCCCACGGTCCAAAGATGTGCAGGTCAGGTGAATTGGCCATGATAAATTGCCCATAGTGTTAGGTGCATTAGTCAGTGGGAAATGGGTCTGGGTGGGTTACTCTTCGGAGGGTCGGTATGGACTGGTTGGGCTGAAGGGCCTGTTTCCACACTGTAGGGAATCTAATCTAATCTAATAATGAAAGCAGAAGATAAACTTGGACAATTTAAACATAAACACCTTGAAATGACATGAAAATATTATTATTTTAACACACGATAATTTTACCAAACTCGGCACAGTACAAGTATAACTTTCAGGGGTTTTTATACGAGGTTTCTCTCCATGAGTTCTACCAAGTTATTTCAAGCAATTTTATACTGTTTACCTCATTATGTAGGTGCCACACTCAATGACACCACACTCTGCTACCAGGATTTCTGCCACAAGCACCATATTTAAAGCCCAGATATGCGCCAGGTTAATTACAAACAGCCCTTCACAGTACACTGAGTGGGAGGTACATGATAAACAAAAACACTTCTGAGGGTACATAGGGATTCAGGTCACACAATTAAAAACTGAAGCTCACATTTATAAATATATTTCCACTTTTCATCATCTGATTGACTGTCATTATAATTGCAGCTGCAAGAATCAAGTGACACATCTCTCGGACCATTTCATGATTGAACTCTAAAAGAATGCTACCTTACCCTAACCCCCAACATAGCATAACATCTTATCAATGTTCAGGATTGCTCATGGCTCATCTCATCAACTTGGAAAGACAGCCTGGACTGCGAAATGACCAGTTGTCTGACTGATCACTGTGCAGCTCCCCAGTTGACTTACCACTAGTTCCCAGTCTGGTTGCACTGGACCTGCAAGACTCACCATGTCCCCTGACTGGCAACAGTTCGACTAGAGGAGCAACATCTCGTTATCTGCCAAAGTACCTTACAGACCTTGCAGCATTCAGTTTAACAATTTCAGAGCACGAACACCATTCTCCCTGTCCATTACCCACCCCACCCATCCCAGGTTGTGTTTAGTTTGTGTTGCTCTCAGCACAGCCAAACTATTTTCAACCATTCACACTTCTCGTTAGCACCCTACTCAGCATCAGTATTCCCATTGTCTTATCATCAGTATTCCCATTATTTGTCTCTTCTTTCCTCTCTGTCAGCACCAGTTCCACATATTCTATTCGCTCCTCGCACCCCTCATCATCAGCATAAATGCCACCTTTTCCCAACTGCTTTCAGTTCTAATGAAGGGATTTGAAACTTTAACCGTTTTTCTCTCCATAGATGCTACTGGACCTGCTGAGTGTCTCCAGCCATTCATTTTTTGTGACCATTCCTCTTGATTGGGGATCACTCTCCTAAGACTTTGAGACATAATCATTTGGTTGAAGCATATTCAGTGCTTTGGCCACATAAGCCACTGGCACATATTGAAAGTGTAATATTGACATAGCATAGTGTTGTGTAGCAATGCTCCCTTGAAATTGTCACAGCTGATTTTGTGTCAGCGCCAGGAGACAATGCAAGGCAGAAGTACAATGAGCCTGCCAGTACTGAATGATGCAGCAATATACAAAAAGCCAAGGCAAGGCAGAGATATCTAAGTGGGTGCGGAGTGAATGTGCACTGAGAGAACAGACACAAGCCCTTGGATATGCACTGTTCAGAGGTGTGATATGGATCCCTGACTCTGAGGAAAATGTAGCATTGCAATATAAGGTGTCACTGCATTCCAAAGTACAGCATTGAAATAGTAAACTGTATTACAAGTTAGACCAAAAGGTAACAAGATGACCTGGTGAGACTGGCGTGTGTCCAGTAATTTCAGTGCTAGAATACAAGGTATGAAACTGTGTTTGTCTCAAATGGGGTGACTGTGATTTGGCAGTTGGTTGTGTACTTGGCATGAGGAATATCAATAAGAGTGTACACTTGTTTGTAATATTCATTCAGGAGATGTGGACATCACTGGCTGGGTCGGTATTTACATAGAGTGAAAAATATTATTCATGGGTTTACTGTGCTGACCCATGTCCTAACAGGACCAGAGTGTGGGAATGAGTAAAAACAAAATGGAAGGACTAATGACAGATGCAGGAAGAGAGATCCTGCAAAGGGAATTTAAGGAAGTAGGGTAGAAAGTTGAAAAGCAGGACCTGTAGGGTGGTAACCTCACGATTATTCCCTGTCCCATGTCTTAGTGAGGCCAGATATAGGAAGATAATACAGTTGATTCCATGGCTAAAGAGCTGGTGTAGGTGGGGGCTTCAGATATCTGGATCATTGGGATCTTTTCCAAGGAAACAGGAACCTGCACAAGAATGACGGGTTGTACCTAACCTGGAGGGGCACCAACATCCCTGCAGGGAGGTTTGCTAATACCACTGGAGGGACCTTAAATGAGTGGTAGGGAGGTGGGAACCAAAGCAATAATTCAGTATGTAGAGTGTTTCAAGAGAAGAGAGGGGATAAATCAAGTAAGTCTAGTAGGAAGTACAGGCAGGTCAGGTTAGTGAGCATGATAGGTCTTGCAGTCTGAAGTGTATTTATTTTAATGCAAGGAGTATAACAGATAAGGCATTTGAGCTTTCAGCATGAACTAGTACATGGGACGACTATGTGGTAGCCGTTATAGAATCTTGACCGACAGAGTTTTGATGGAATTAGACAGGAGCTTGCAGGAGCTCTTTGGAGTAGTTTGTTTGCAGGCAAAGGGACCTCCGGCAAGTGGGGGGCCTTTAAATGTGTGATAGCTAGAGTTCAAGATCTGTACCTTCCTGTGAGGGTGAAGGGCAACGTTGGCAGGAATTGGGAACACTGGATGACAAAAGATATTGAGGTTTTGACCAGAAAAAAGAAGGCATGGGTCAGGTAAAGGCAGCTGGATCAAAGGAACCTCTGGAGATATATAAGGGACACAGGAGTTTAGTGAAGAAGGAAATCGGGAGCGCAAAAATAGGGCATGAGATAGCTTTGGCTATGAAAATTAGGGTGAATCCAAGGAGATTCCCCAAGTGTATTAAAGGAAAAGGAATAACTAGAGAGAGAATAGGACCAAAGTGGATATGTAGATGTGGAACTACAGGAGATGAGCGAGCTTCTTTGTGTTTACTGTGGAGAAAGACATGAAGACTTGGGAACTTGGAGAAGTTAGTGGTGATATGCTGGGGACAGTCCTATCACAGTAGAGGAGGTGTCGGACGTATTAGAATATATATGGTGGATAAATCTCCTGGTCCTGACTGTATATCCAAGATCCCTGAAAGAGGCTAGAAAAGAAATTGTGTGGGCCCTGCAATCATCGTTCCCGGAAAACTGAAGGGTAGCAAATGTGTCCTTATTCAAGAAGTGCTGCAAAGAAAAACCTGGGAACTACAGACCAGTAAGCTTAACATTTGAGGTGGGTAAGTCACTTGAAAGGATTCTGAGATAAGATATGGATGCATTTGGAAAGACAGGGTTTGATTAGTCAGCATGGCTTTGTGCGTCGGAGATCATTCCTCATAAATTTATTAGAGTTGTTTGATGAAGTCAGCAGGAACATTGATGAGGGCAGGGCAGTAGACTTGGTCAATATGGATTTCAGTAAAGCCTTTGATAAAGTTCCAAATGGTAGGCTGCTCTGGAAAGTTAGATTGCATGGAATCCACGGGGAGCTGGCAAATTGGACACACAATTGGCTTAATGGTAGGAGCAGAAGGTTATAGTGGAAGGATGTTTATTGGACTGGAGGCCTGCGACTAATGGTGTGCCTCAGGGCCAGTGCTGGGCCCATTGCTGTTTGTTATCTATATCATGATTTGGATGAGGATGTACAAGGTGCTATTAGTAAGCTTGCAGATGACACTAAAATAGGAGATTTCATGGACAGTGAGGAAGGTTGTCAGAATTTGCAGCAGGACCTTGATCAGCTGGGGATGTGGGCCAAGAAATGACAAATGGAGTTTAATATAGATGTGTGAGGTGTTGCATTTTGGAAAGTCAGATCAAAATTTTGATGGGGTTAGACAAGAACTTTCAAAAGCTGATTGGGGGCAGATGTTCGCAAGTAAAGGGTCAGCTGAAAAATGGGAAAACTTCAGAAATGAGAGAACGAGAGTCCAGAGACAGTATATTCCTGTTATAGTGAAAGGAAAGGCTGGTAGGTGTAGGAAATGCTGGATGATTAGAGAAATTGAGGGTATGGCTAAGAAAAAGAAGGAAGCATTTGTCAGATATAGATATGAGAGATCAAGTGAATCCTGAGAGTATAAAGGCAGTAGGAGAAATCTTAACAGGGAAATCCAGAGGGCAAAAAGGGGACATGAGATAGCTTTGGTAAATAGGGTTAAGGAGATTCCAAAGGGATTTTAGAAATACATTAAGGACAAAAGGGTAACTAGGGAGAGAAATAGGGCACCACAAAGATCAGCAAGTTGGCCTGTGTGTGGAGTATTTTGCATCTGTGTTTACTGTGGAGAAGGACATGGAAGATATAGAATATGGAGAGATAGATGGTGACATTTTGAAAAATATCCATATTACAGAGGAGGAAGTGCTGGATGTCTTGAAATGCATAAAAGTGGATAAATCCCCAGGATCTGATCAGATGTACCCTAGAACTCTGTGGGAAGCTAGGGAAGTGATTGCTAGGCCTCTTACTGAGATATTTGTACCATTGATAGTTACAGGTGAGATGCCAGAAGACTGGCAGTTGGTTAACTTGGTACCATTATTTAAGAAAGGTGGTAAGAACAAGCCAAGGAACTACAGATCGATGAGCCTGATGTCGATGGTGGACAAGTTGTTGGAGGTAATCCTGAGGGGCTGATTAGGGATAGTCAATATGGCTTTGTACGTAGGAAATCATGTCTCACAACTTGACTTTTGAGAAAGTAACAAAGAGGATTGATGAGGGCAGAGCTGTGGATATGGTCTCTATGGACTTCAGTAAGGCGTTCAACAAGGTTCCCCATGGGAGAGTGGTTGGCAAGGTTAGATCGCATGAATACAGGGAGAACTAGGCATTGGATACAGAACTGGCTCGAAGGTAGAAGACAGAGGGTGATGGTGGAGAGTTGTTTTTCAGACTGGAGGCTTGTGACCAGTGGAGTGCCAAAAGAATCTGTACTAGGTCCACTATGGAGTTTAATTCAGATAAATGCTAGATGCTGCATTTTGGGAAAGCAAATCTTAGCAGGACTTATACACTTAATGGTAAGGTCTGAGGGAGTGCAGGTTCATAGTTCCTTGAAAATGGAGTCACAGGTAGATTGGATAGTGAAGGCGACGTTTGGTATGCTTTCCTTAATAGGTTGGAGCACTGATTATAGGAGTTGGGAGGTCATGTTGCGGCTGTACAGGACTTTGGTGAGGCCACTTTTGAAATATTGCATGCAATTCTGGTCTCCTTCCTATTGGAAGGATTTTGTGAACCTTGAAAGGGTTCAGAAAAGATTGACAAGGATGTTGCCAAGGTTGGAGGATTTCAGCTTTAGGGAGAGGTTGAATAGGCTAGGGCTGTTTTCCCTGGAGTGTCGGAGGCTGAGGGGTGACCTCATAGAGGTTTATAAAATCATGAGGGGCCTGGATAGGATAACTAGACAAAGTCTTTTCCCTGGGATGGGGAAGTCCAGAACTAGAGGGCATAGGTTTAGAGTGAGAGGGGAAAGATATAAAAAGGACCTAAGGGAAAATTTTTCACACAGAGGGTGGTAAGTGTATGGAATAAGCTGCCAGAGGAAGTAGTGGAGGCTGGTACAGTTGCAACATTTAAAAGGCATCTGGATGGGTATATGATTAGGAAGGATTTGGAGGGATATGGGCCAGGTGCTGGCAGATGGGACTAGATTAGGTTAGAATATCTGGTTGGCATGGACAAGTTGACTGAACAGTCTGTTTCCATGCTGTACATCTCTATGACTATTACTAGGAGTTTCATAGTGGAGAAAGTGAGGACTGCAGGTGCTGGAGATCAGAGTTGAGAGTATCATGCTGGAAAAACACAGCAGGACAGGCAGCATCTGAGGAGCAGGAGAATAGACGTTTTAGGCATAAGTCCTTCATCAGAAGTGAAGCTTGTTGGCTGGGGGCACTGAGAGATAAATGGGAGGCAGGTGGGGCTGGAGGCAAGGTAGCTGGGAGTGGGATAGGTGGATGAAGGTGGGGGAGAAAGTGATAGGCCGGAGAGGAGGGTGAAGCAGATGGATGGGAAAGACGATGGACAGGTCAAGAGGGTAATGCCGAGTTGGGGCTTGGGACTGGGATAAGTGAGGGGAGGGGAAATGAGGAAACTGGTGAAATCCACATTGATCCCATGTGACTGCAGGGTCCCAAGGCGGAAGATAAGGCATTTTTCCTCCAGGCATCAGGTGGTTTGGGTTTGGCAATGGAGGAGGCCCAGGACTTGCATGTCCTTGATGGGGTGGGAGGGGGAGTTGAAGCATTCAGCCATGGGGTGGTGGGGTTGGTTGGTATGGGGGGCCCAGAGATATTCTCTGAAACGATCTGCAAGTTGTCATCCTGTCTCCCCGATGTAGAGGAGACCACGTCAGGTGCAGGATACTGTAGATGACATTTGTGGAAGTACAGGTAAGGTTCTGTCGGATGTGGAAGGATCCTTTGGCGCCTTTGGAGATGAGGGGGGACGTGTGGGTGCAGGCTTTGCACTTCCTGCGGAGAAATATATCCCTAGTGGTGGACTCTGTTTGTCAGTGGCAGAAAATGATGTGACATATCCAGGAGTTGGTGAGGTGGAAGGTGAGGACCGGGGAGTTCTGTCCTTGTTGCATTGGGAGGAGGGGGGTTCCAGAGCAGTGGTGCAGGAAAGGGAGGAGATGCTCTGGAGGGCATTGTTGACCACGTAGGAGTGGAAATTACGGTCTTCGAAGGAGGCCTTCTGGGATTTTCTATGGTAGAATTCGTCATCCTCGGAGCAGATGCGGCGGAGGAGGAGGAAGTGGGAATAGAACTTGGTGTTTTTACAGGAGGCAGGGTGGCAGGAGGTGTAGTCCAAGTAGCTGTGGGAGTTGGTGGGTTAGTATTGATGTTCATGGTTAGTCAGTCACCAGAGGTGGAAGACGTCCAGGAAGGGAAGGGAAGTGTCCGAGATGGTCCTGGTGAATTTGAAGTTGGGGTGAAAGGTGTTTGAGAAGTTGATGAACTGTTCAACCTCCTTGTAGTAGCATGAGGTACCGCCGATACAGTCATCGATGTAGCAGGGTGTGGTGCAGGTGTAGCTGCGGAAGATGGACTGGTACGACCTTAAGAAGTTTCTGGAACAGGGGGATCTGGGAGTTCAGGTGCATAGTTTTCTGAAAATGGAGTCACAGGTAGACAGGGCAGTGAAGAAGGCTTTTGGCACACTGGCCTTCATCAATCAGAGCACTGAGTATAGAAGTTGGGAAGTTATGTTGCAGTTGTACAGGACTTTGGTGAGGCTGCACTTGGAGTATTGTGTTCAGTTTTGGTCACCTTACTATAGGAAGGGTATTATTAAACTGGAAAGAATGCAGAAAAAAATTACAAGGATGTTGCCAGGACTCAACAGTCAGAGTTCTCGGGAGAGGTTGAATGCCAGGACGTTTTTCTTCAGAGCGTAGGTGATTGAGGGAGGGTCTTATAGAATTGTATAAGATCATAAGAGGCATGGATAGAGTGAATGCACTCAATCTTTTTCACAGGGCTGGGGAATTGAAAACTAGAGGGCATTGGTTTAAGGTAAGTGGAGAAAGAATAAAAGGGAACCTGTTGGGCAATGCTTTTACACAGAGGCAGTTATATGAACAACATTTAAGAGGCATTTGGACAAATATACGGATAGGAAAGGATTAGAAGGATATGGGCCAAGTGCAGGGAAATGGTGTTAGTGTGGATGGGCATTTTGGTCGGCATGGGCTTGTCTCTAGGACTCTAGGTCTATGACTCCATTAGGGTAGGACTGGCTGCTAAACTTTCCAGACATGATAGAGATGGATGTAAAAGAGGTAGGGGAGTTGTGTTACTGATTAAGGACAATGTCAGAGCTGCACTAAGAGAGGACATGGTGGAGCTCTCATTCAGCAAGGTCGAATGGGTAAGAAGGGTGAAATCACAATGATGAGGTTATATTATCAACTTCCCAATAGCCAACATAAGATTAACAGATATGTCAGCAGATCCTGGAAAGGTGTAAAAACAACAGGGGTATTATAGCGGGTGATTTTTAATTTCCCCAGTATTGACTGGGGCTTCGTTAGTGCCAGACGCAGAATTTGTTAGGTACGACCAGAAGGAATTCTTGAAACAATAGGTAGATAGAATCCCTACAGTGCAGAATGAGACATTGAGTCCACACCTCTGAACAGGATCTCACCCAGACCCAGACCCTTATCCTATCCCTCTAATACTCCATTTCCCATAGCAACCCCACCCAGCCTGCACATCCCTTGACAATAAGGACAATTTAGCATGGCCAATTCTCCTAATATGCGCATCCTTGAACTGTATGAGGAAACTGAACACCTGGCAGAAACCCATGTAGTCACAGGGAGAATGTGCAAACTCCAAACAGTCATCCGAGGAATGGAATCAAACCTGGGTCCTTGGTGCTATGGGGCAGCACTGCTAACCACTGAGCCACCATGCTGCCCCAGACTGAGCCATTGTGCTGCCCCAATGAGACAGCGCAACTAGGAAAGAGGCCACACTAGACCTGACACTGGGGAATGAGCCTGGCCAGGTTATCGAAGTTTCAGTGAGGGAGCATATTGGGAACAGTCATTATATTTTCATACGTTTTTAAGATATTTATGGAACCGGATAAGATTGGTCCTTGGGTGAAATTGCTAAATTTGGGGAAAACTCATTACAACTGTATAAGACAGGAAGTGGAAAAATTGAATTATGGGCATTTATTGAAGGTAAATTCACATTTTACATGTGGGAGTCTTTTAAAAGGCTGTTGATCAGAATTCAGTGCCAGAATGTTCCCATGAGGACAAAGATGAGGATGACAAGTTTCAGGAATCTTGGATGATGACATGTTGCAAGTTTAGTTAAAAATTTAAAGAGTATTTTGCATCAAGAATGGCATGGATTATGCTAAGTCTGGAGAGGGATTTTTTTGAGAGTCTGGAGCATGTTGGTATTAAGGAGGAGTTCGTGTTGGGTGCCTTAAAAAACATTAAGGTAGACTTTCTTAATGTTACTCTGTCTTCTACAGCCAAGACAATTTTATATCCGACTTACCAAGTCACCTAGATTTCATGCGATTTGATCTTCTGGACTCTAGGGTATGATGGGATCTATCTGAGAATACAGATAGAGGCAAGGGAGGAGATTCTTGAATTGTTGACAGAGAACTTTGTATCCTCTGTAGCCACAGGCTAGGTCCCAGAAGACTGGAGAACAGCCAATGTTGTTCCTTTGTTCAAGATGGGCAACAGGGATAATTCAGGAAATTAAGGGTGAGTGAGCCTTAAACCAATGGTAGGGAAGTTTTGGAGAAGATTCTTAGGGACAGGATCTACTCACATTTGAGATAGAGATCTTACTAGAGATAGTCAGCGTTGTGTGAAGTCTCGTTTTACAAATTTGATTGAGTTTATTTGAGCAAGTGATGAGGATGATTAATGAGGGTGGGGCAGTGGATGTTGTGGACTTTACTCAAGCATTTGCAAAGGTCTCCCATGGTAGGCTGGTCCAGAAGATCAAATCGCATGAAATCTAGGTGACTTGGTAAGTCGGATATAAAATTGTCTTGGTTGTAGAAGACAGAGTAATTGTGGAGAAGTGTTTTTCAGAATGCAAGTCTGTGACCAGCAGTGTTCCACTTGGATCATTGCTGGGACCTCTGTTGTTTGTAACATATGAATGATTTGGATGAAAATGTCAGTCATCTGATTAGTAAGTTTGCAAATATCACGAAAATCGATGGAATTGCAAATAGTGAGGAAGGATATCAAAGGATATATAACAGCCAGAAAATTGGTGAAATGGCAAATGGAGTTTAATCCAAATATGTATGAAGTGAAGCGTTTGGGAGGTCAAATGCAAGAGGAAAGTATACAGAAAATGGCTGGAGCTTTAGGAGCATTGATATACAGAGGGATCTTGTAATCCAACCCTATAGCTCCCTCAAAGTGGCAACACAAGTGGATAAGATAGTAAAAGAGACCGATGGGGCAACTTTTTCACACAGAGGATGGTACATGTATGGAATGAGCTGCCAGAGGAAGTGGTGGAGGCTGGTACAATTGCAACATTTAAGAGGCATTTGGATGGGTATATGAATAGGAAGGGTTTGGAGGGATATGGGCCGGGTGCTGGCAGGTGGGACTAGTTCGGGTTGGGATATCTGGTCGGCATGGACGGGTTGGACTCAAAGGTCTGTTTCCATGGTCTTCATCTCTATGACTGTGACTCAATGTCGAATCTGTCTAAGTCTTTGGTTCGGCCACATTTGGAATCCTGTGCGCAGTTCCGGTTGCCACACTATAGTAAGGATGTGAACACTTTGGAGAGGGTGCAGAAGAGGTTTACTGGGATGTTGCCTGGATTGGAATGTATTAGCTGTAATGAGATGTTGGACAAATTTTGGATTGCTTTCACTAGAGCATCAGAGGCTGAGGGATGACCTCATGGAAGTACATAAAATTATCAGAAATATGGATAGTCGAAGTCTCTTCAGAGTGGAAATATCAAAAACTAGGGAATACAAGTTTAAGATGAAAGGAGGAAAGTTTAAAGGAAATATATGAGGAACATTTTTGTTTACACAGAGGGTGGTAGATGCCTGGAATGCACTGTCATAAGAGGTGGTAAAAGCAGATACAGTAGCCATGTTTCAGAGGCATTTAGACAGACACATGAGCAGGCAGAGAATAAAGAAATATGGACCATGTGCAGGAAGATGGAATTAGCTGACAGTTGGTCACTCCTAAGGCTCAGGACAAGGATAGATGGGTTTCAGTTAGGGGGAGGAAAGGGGACAGACAGATAGTGCAGAGATCCCCTGTGGACATTCCCCTCAGCAATAAGTATACCGTTTTGGATACTGCTGGGGGGATGACATACCAGAGGAAAGCCATAGCAGTCAGTTCTCTGGCACTGAGCCTGACACTCATCAAGAAGGAAAGGGGGCAGAATAGAAAAGTACTCGTGGTAGGGGACACGATAGGGGAATCGACAGAGAAATTGACAGGAGATTTTGTGGTCAGGATCGGGATTCCCGGAAGGTATGTTGCCTCCCTGGTGCCAGGGTCCGGGACACCCCTGATCAGGTGTATAAGGTTCTAAAAGGGGAGGGCGAACAGCCAGAAATCGTGTTACATATTGGCACTAATGATATAGCCAGGAAAAGGATTGAGGATATAAAAAGTGATTTCAGGGAGTTAGGATGGAAGCTGCAAAGCAGGACGAACAGAGTAGTGTTCTCTAGTTTACTACCGGTGCCATGAGATAGCAAGGCGAGGAACAGGGAGTGGGCGCAGCTTAACACATGGCTGTGCAGCTGGTGTAGGAGGGAGGGTTTCAGATATGTAGATAATTGGGATGCCTTCTGGGGAAGGTGGGACCTGTACAAGAGGACGGGTTGCACCTGAACTGGAAGGGGACCAATGTCCTGGGTGGAAGGTTTGCTCGAGTTCAAGAGGGTTTAAACTAGTATGTCAGGGGGGTGGGAACCTGAGCTGTATACCGGAGGTGAGAGTTGATGCAGATGAGGCAATAGCAAGAGGTAGACCAGCTAGTGGGAAGGATTTTCCTGGAAAGGAGCTAAGGGATCAGTTAAAGTGTGCTTTAACGCAAGGAGTATCAGGAATAAAAGTGATGAAC
>NC_057710.1:66854308-66856191 GCF_004010195.1 Chiloscyllium plagiosum
ACTGTTTAAGGAACAGTTGTTGCAAGTGATGAATAAATATGTCCCTCTGAGACAGGCAAGAAGTGGAAAGATAAAGGAGCCTTGGATGATGAGAGCGGTGGAGCTTCTCGTCAAAAGGAAAAAGGTAGCTTACATAAGGTGGAGGAAGCTAGGGTCAAGCTCAGCTCTAAAGGATTATAGGCAGGCGAGGAAGGAGCTCAGAAATGGTTTGAGAAGAGCCAGGAGGGGGCACAAGAAAGGCTTGGCAGAACGGATTAGGGAGAAAACAAAGGCATTTTACACTTATGTGAGGAATAAGAGAATGGTCAAAGAAAGAGTAGGGCCGATCAGGGATAGCATAGGGAATTTGTGTGTGGAGTCTGAGGAGGTAGGGGAAGCCCTAAATGAGTTGTTTGCTTCTGTCTTTACGAAAGAAATGAACTTTGTAGTGAATGAAACCTTTGAAGAGCAGGTGTGCATGCTGGAATGGATAGAGATAGAGGAAGCTGATGTGCTGAAAATTTTGTCAAACATTAAGATTGACAAGTCACCAGGCCCGGACCAGACTTGTCCTCAGCTGCTTTGGGAAACAAGAAATGCAATTGCTTCGCCACTTGCGAAGATCTTTGCATCCTCGCTCTCCACTGGAGTCGTACCTGAGGACTGGAGAGAGACAAATGTAATTCCTCTCTTCAAGAAATAGGGAAATTCCCAGCAATTACAGACCAGTAAGTCTCACGTTTGTCGTCTGCAAGGTGTTAGAAAGGATTCTGAGGGATAGGATTTATGACCATCTGGAAGAGCATGGCTTGATTAAATGCAGTCAACACGGCTTTGTGAGGGGCAGGTCATGCCTCACAAATCTTAGAGTTCTTTGAGGATGTGACTAGAAAAGTTGATGAGGGTCAAGCTGTGGATGTGGTGTATATGGACTTCAGCAAGGCATTTGATAAGGTTCCCCATGGTAGGCTCATTCAGAAGGTCAGGAGGAATAGGATACAGGGGACCTTAGCTGTCTAGATACAGAATTGGCTGGCCAACAGAAGACAGCGAGTGGCAGTAGAAGGAAAATATTCTGGCTGGAAGTCTGTGGTGAGTGGTGTTCCACAGGGCTCTGTCCTTGGGCCTCTACTGTTTGTAATTTTTATTAATGACTTGGATGAGGGGATTAAAGGATGGGTCAGCAAGTTTGCAGACAACACAAAGGCTGGAGGTGTCATTGACAATATAGAGGGCTGTTGTAGGCTGCAGCGGGACATTGACAGGATGCAAGATGGGCTGAGAGGTGGCAGATGGAGTTCAACCTGGATAAATGCGAGGTGATGCATTTTGGAAGGTCAAACTTGAAAGCTGAGTACAGGATTAAAGACAGGATTCTTGGCAGCGTGGAGGAACAGAAGGATCTTGGAGTGCAGGTACATAGATCCCTTAAAATGGCCACCCAAGTGGACAGGGTTGTTAAGGAAGTATATGATGTTTTGGCTTTCATTAACTGGGGGATTGAGTTTAAGAGTCGTGAGATCTTGTTCAGCTCTATAAAACTTTGGTTAGACCGCACTTGGAATACTGAGTCCAGTTCTGGTCACCCTATTATAGAAAAGATGTGGATGCTTTGAAGAGGGTTCAGAGGAGGTTTACCAGGATGCTGCCTGGACTGGAGGGCTTATCTTATGAAGAGAGGTTGACTGAGCTCGGACTTTTTTCATTGGAGAAAAGGAGGAGGAGAGGGGACCTAATTGAGGTATACAAGATAATGAGAGGCATAGATAGAGTCGATAGCCAGAGACTATTTCCCACGGCAGAAATGACGAACACGAGAGGTCATAGTTTTTAGCTGGTTGGAGGAAAGTATAGAGGGAATGTCAGAGGCGGATTCTTTACACAGAGAGTTGTGAGAGCATGGA
>NC_057710.1:66856530-66936696 GCF_004010195.1 Chiloscyllium plagiosum
TTTACACAGAGAGTTGTGAGAACATGGAATGCGTTGCCAGCAGCAGTTGTGGTAGCAAGGTCATTGGGGACATTTAAGAGACTGCTGGATATGCATATGGTCACAGATATTTGAGGGTGCATACATGAGGATCAGTGGTCGGCACAACATCGTGGACTGAAGGGCCTGTTCTGTTCTGTGCTGTACTATTCTATGTTCTAACTGTGCATGACATCAATGAGCCATAGCAAAACTGGAGTCACTAGAAATTAGGGGAAAACTTTCCAGTGCTGGAGTCACTTTTAGCCCAAAAGAAGAAGGTTGCGTGCGTTGGAGGTCAATCATCTCAGTCCCAGGATTTGACTTCAGGAGTTTGCTAGGATAGTGTCCTAGACCAACCTGATGTCTTTTTAACTCCATTCATTCCCCTATAGCATTCTCAGTGTCAAATGTCATCTGAATATTCCTGCAAAATTATAACCAGACGATAGCACCTAGCAATCTGTGGGACTTGACTTTGAATGGCTAATCTTTTTACACAAATTGTCCTTAAAATTAATGAGAGCAGATAACTGGGTTTGAAGACAGATTCCATCACAGTGATGTCTACCTCAAATCTTTCAGCCCTTTTTGGCTATTGTTTACTTTTGGTTCAACTCCAGACATTTTGGTTCGTGTTTACTCCCTTAGTCTTCAAATCTCTTAGAGGTACCCACAAAGCAATGAGTCCTCTGAAACGTTCGCCTAGAGCCACTCGGGACTCTCCTGTGTGTTGCCATGTTGAAACACAACCAAGGACTTGCGGATGGAGAGGCTGGAAACTGACAGGGACTTTTCTGTTTTCCTTTGTACTAGTGTATAGTGTGAGCTGAAAAAGAGAAGTAAACCAACATACAAAATTAAACTACCTGGAAGCTTTTGGCAGAATTCCAAAAGCCATATAATTAAATTAAAAACAGCACAGGATTAAATAATAATCTGATGAATAATTATTGTTCCAAAGAAGGGTTATTTTCAGAAGTAGAGTGCCAGGCTGGGGGCTTTTGTATGTATCTGACCATTTTAACAGAAGAGAATACAGAGATAAACAATAAAATTGTTCCAAGTTTAAAGGGTGTAAATCTTCCTTCTTTCTATACAAAGAAAGTAAGTTCATTAAGTGCCGAATCATAATAATGTATGCAATGTTAAATGGTGCAAAGGTAAGCCCAGGATGTTTTATCTCAGAACAGTACAGTGCAGAAACAGACACTTCAGCCCACGAACCCTGTGCTGACTAAATGCAGTATGCCAAGAATAGAGTCATAGAGAGGTACAGCACAGAAACAGATGCTTTGGTCTAACTTGTCCATGCCGATCAGATATCCTAACCTCATCTAGGCCCATTTTCCAGCATTTGGCCGCTATCCCTCCAAACCCTTCCCATTCATATACGCTCCAGATGCCTTTTAAATGTTGTAATTGTACCAGCTTCCACAACTTCCTCTGGCAGCTCATTCCATACACGCACCACCCTCTGCGTGAAAAAGTTATCCCCCTTAGGTCGTTTTTAAATCTTTCCCCTCTTACCCCAAACCTATGCCCTCTAGTTCTGGACTCCCCCAGACTTTGTCTATTCATCCAATCTATGACCCTCATGATTTTATAAACCTCTATAAGGTTACTCCTCAGCCTTTGACAATGCAAGGAAAACAGCCCCAGCCTATTCAGTCTCTCCCTGTAGCTCAAATCCGCCAATTATGGCAACATCCTTGTAAATCTTTTCCGAACCCTTTCAAGTTTCACAACATCCTTCCTATAGGGAGGAGATCAGAGTTGCACAAAATATTCCAAAAGTAGCATTTTTGGAATGTATAACCAAAAGAAAAGTAAATGTATAATTATATGAGAAAGATAAATGTTTGTATTAACAAAGATGCAAACAAGGAGTTATTTGGATGCAATAATGCAACAGATATTTTTCTAAAGCTCTGCCTTCATTTGCTCAGAATGGTCCTTACCTCCTCCGTAACAGTTTTATGTTTGACATGTAGAGTTTGGAAGGAGATACCTTCCACTAGGCAGAAAGTAAATGTTGGCTACACCAATTTAATCTAAGTTTGCCTTTCCCATATTAATTATAATTAAGAATATTTGCTGCCATAGCTACAAGTTGTCATAGTTCCAACTGTGTCAGCAATGAATTTGACTTTGTTTGTGCATGTTTTTGTTTGAGTCATTGCTTAGCAATTTATAAAAATCGTTCAATGTATTTTTACCAGCTTCCCATATCCTTTTATGGCATTCTTTTATTTTGTTAAAACCATGGTTAAAAAGGCAATCCTTCACAGATGAGGACGACTCTGTTCCACTCTCAGGGTGAATCGATAGGTGGCTCTACAGACTGACTACCACGGGCTCTGTTATGGTGGTCACGGGAAGGGGTGGGTGGGTCGTTGGTGTAGCAGCACGCTCCTTTAGGTGCTTTCACCTGGTTTCCATTTTTCATGGCGGCAAAACTAGAGGTGCTCGATGTCTTCCAGGATGCTCCTCCTCCACTTTGGACAGTCTTGGGCCAAGTGTCTGTGGGAATGCCACGCTCCGCCAGTGAGGGCTTGAATAATAAATAATAATAAAATAAACAACTGCAGATGATGGAGATCTAAAACAAAAACAGAAAAACTCAACAGGTCTGGCAGTGTCTGTAACGGGAAAACTGAACATTCCAAGTCCAGTGACCCTTCTTCAGAACTGACGACACGTAGAAAAAAGTGGTATATATCTTGATGACAGCAGGTGGAGGCTGGCAGGGGAGTTACTGCGCTAAACCTGCTCAGGCCTGAATTTACATTGCAATAGAGTATCAATGACATTAAGACCCCAATCTGCAGGTATAAGAAGGTCTCCAGTGGCACTGAGTGCATGTCGCAGTAGGTAAGCAACTTGGTAATTTCCACTTCTTCTTGCATTGTAATTTGAGCTCTTTAAAAAAATTAATTCATTGAATTTTGAAAACAAGCACTAATTATCATGTGATTTGTTGACAGATAGAAAATGTGAGCATTCAAATTATTAACATCAATTAGATAGGCTGTGAGAGAAACACAAAGACAGGATTTCCTCATCCTGATTTTAGTTTTATTATTTTAAAAAGCTGAAATTTGAAAGTACACAGAATCGCAGGATAGAATACCTCCAAAACATTCAAACCTTTGTTGTGAGAATATATAAGCACCTTGACTACTGAGACCTGAGAGACAGCTCAAGAAACAAAGTAAAAGACAGAGAGAGACATGAGTGCAAGTCAGAGAAACAATCACAAAGTAACAGATGTTTGTACAGATTTCTCAAAGTTGTAAATAATTCCTGTCCTGTGTCCACCAGGGATTCCTAATCCTTTTCCATGCCATCCCTTTTGGCTATCTCAACTTAAAGCACAAAAAAAAATCTACCTGCAGCTGCACCTTACAGACGTCCATTACTCTTCCAAATCTCAGACTTCCTATTCACAGTTCGAGCAAATAGGAGTCCTCTCTTTATAACAGTTCTAGACCAAATGATTCACCAACAAACCCACTGGCAAACTGTGTGCATCTAACTCCAGTTCAGCTCAGGTTTACACTTGAATGCAACCAAAGCTTAAGACCATCCCTAGGTGATCCTAAAACCCTGAACTACCCTAACATAGTTAAACTCCATTCTTCCCATTTAGTACTTCTACAGTTCTTTGTGTAAAGGCAGATGCTACCCTTGGAACTATAATATCCACCCTTGGAACTATAATGGGATATTATAGTTCCAAGGGTAGCATCTGCCTTTACACAAAGAACTGTAGAAGTACTAAATGGGAAGAATGGAGTTTAACTATGTTAGGGTAGTTCAGAGTTTTAGGATCACCTAGGGATGGTCTTAAGCTTTGGTTGCATTCAAGTGGGCCTAGGAGGCAGGTCCAACTAGAACAGGGATCAAACCTCACACAATTAGCACCAAACCGATCCACTCCAAAGGAGACTGATCAATTTATACTTCTTTTTTTTTAATCCATGTTCATAAGTTTGTCAAACTTTTGAACAGAATTTATGCATAACTTTTTTTTTAATTTGACTTTTAGATGCCAGTTGAAATATCAAAACCAATGAAGAAAGAAGTTCCCATCGGAGTGATTGTGGGGAGTGTGATAGGAGGACTACTTGTACTTCTGGCATTGATTGCTGTCTTGTGGAAAGTAAATATTTTTTAAGTTTTCTAACCTTCACATAATTCAAATAACTTCAGATAGTTATTTTTGGTTCATCATAAAAGGTACTATAATTCCTGTAGCTATGCAATTCTCAGAGTCATGCTCACAGAATCATACTTTACAGAGAACATCCCACACACCACCGTAACCATCTCTGCACATGTCCTCTTCCACCAACAATGGATAAACTCACTAAAAGTATGCAATGTGGAAAGGCTGGCCCTGGTAATCTTTAATCTTTATTCTGGACCCTATGAAAGGTCATGGGCAAGAAAACATCCTCAGTTGCCACTTAGATTCACCCTCAGTTAATGAATCAGTACTCCTCCATGTTGAACAGCACTTGAAGGAAGTACTGAGGGTGGCAAGGGTACAGAATGTATGTATGGGACTTCAATTTCCATCAACAAGATTGGCTTGGCAGCAGAACTACTGACTGAACCAGCTGAATCCTAAAGGACATAGCTGCGAGACTAAGTCTCTGGCGAGAGGTGAGGGATTCAACATGAGGAAAGTATCTACTAGACCTAGTCCACACCACTCCACCTGGTGAGATGCAACTGTCAACAAAGATAGGAATATCCACCACACAGTCTTTATGGAGAAAATGTCTCATCTTCACATTGAGGATACCCTCCATCATTTTGTGTGCCACTACCACCATACTAAATGGGACAGATTTGGAGTAGATCGTGTAATTCAAACCTGGGCATCCCCAAAGCTCTTTGGGTCATCAGCAGAAACACAATTTGCATTCTCATATCCCCCTCTCTACTATTACCATCAAGCTAGCATGCCAGGAACCGTTCCAGACATATCTAAAAATGAGGCGTTAACAACTACACTGTATGACTACGTGTATGTCAAACAACGGAATCAGCATGCAACAGACAGGTCTAAGCCATCTCACAACCAATAGATCAGATATGAGCTCTGCAGTCCCACCACATCCAGCTGTGAAAGATAGTGGACAATTAAACAACTTATCGAAGGAGGAGTGTGCACAAATATCCCCATCCTCAATAATGGAGGAGCCCACCACATTAGTACAAACATCAAGGTTAAAGATTTCAACTACCACCAGCCAGTGAGTTGAGTGGATGATCCACCTTGACCTCTTCCAGAAGACTTCAGCATCACAGATACCCCCTCTTTAAAGAATCCTATTTACTTCACGTGCTACCAACAAATGGCTGAAGGCACTGGATTCTGCAAAAGGTATGGGCCCTGACAGCATTCTGTAAATATTACGGAAGACAAGTACTCCTGAACTAATCACACACTACCAAGCAGTTCTAGTGCATCCACTACATTGGCATCATCCTGATAAGGTGAAACATTGCACCGGTATGCCATATTTACAAAGAGCAGGATAAATCAGTTTACTCAGTCCCCATTAGTCTACTCTGGAGCATCAGAAAAGGATCATTCATCAACAGTGCTATCTGTGCTTAGGAATAAACTGCTCACTGACACTGGGTTTGAGTTCCACCAGGGCCACTCAGCTCCTGACCTCACTACAAGTTTGACACAAATATGGAAAACTAAGTGAGTTCCAGAGATGAGGGGAGAGTGACAGCCCTCGACATCAAAGTAGCATTTAACTGACTGTGGCTTCAAAGATCCCTAGCAAAACTAGAGTCAATGGAAATCAGGGAAAACTTACTTCTGGTTGGAGGCATATCCATCAAAAATGGCTATGGTTGTTGGAGATCAGTCATCTTGGCCCCAGCACATCCTTACAGGAGTTCTCAGGGTAGTGTCCTAGACCCAACATCTTTAGCTGCTTCACCAGCGACTGTCCCTCCATTATATGGTCAGACAAGGGGATATTAGCTCATATTTACACTTTTCAGCACCATTCCAGCACCAGCACCATGATACTTCACATATTGAAGCAGTCAATTTCCATATAGCACAAGACTTGGATAGCAGCCAGGCTTGGACTAACAAGTGGCAAGTAACATTAACGCCACCCAAGCCCAGGTAATGACATTCTCCAAGAAGAGGGAATAGCCAATACCACATGACATTACCCTTGTTGAATGCTCCACCTGATCCTGGAGGTTACAACTGAGCAGAAACAAAACTGGTCCATTATAAAATTCTGTAGCTATAAAAACAGGTCAGAAGCTTGTAACTGTGCAGTGAGAGATTCCCCTCTTGTACCCCCAAAGCCTGTCCACTATCTACAGGATACGAGGCAGGAGCATTATGGAACACTCTACACTTACCTGGACAGAAGAGTGGGATGAGGAAGTGTGGGTGGGGTTTGAGAGAAGGTGTGATGCAGCTATTACTCCAGAAACTTGACACCATTAACACAGCAGCCTGCTTGACTGGCACTTCATCCACCATCTTCAACATTCACTCTTCTTGCCTCAGAAGCAATGTGGCAGCATTGTGTTTAAGATGTACTGCAACAACTCTCCAACAGTACCTTCTAAACTTGTGACTTCTACCAGCTATAAAGACAAGAACAGCATATGCATTGGAAGACCAGCCCTATCAACAAGTTCTCATCCAAAAGACACACCATCCTGACTTAGAAATATACTGCCATTCCCTCCTTTTGGCCCGATGGATCAATCTATATGGTTCTCAATGCTTCAAGAAGACAGCTCACCTCCACCTTCTCAAGGGCAACTATGGAAGGTTAATAAATGCTGGCCAGCCAGCGATGCTCATATCCCATGAATGAATAAAAAGTTCTTCCCTGTCATTGGATCAAAATCCTGATGCACCCTTCTTCACAGCACTGGTTGTACCTACATTTCAATCCAAGAAGGCAGCTCACCACTGCCTTCAGAGCAACTACAGGATGGTAAATAAGTGTTGTGCCAGTCAGTGACAACCACAGTCCATGCATAAACATAACTTTTAAAATATTACAAAATGTTAACAGTTCAGAAGGTGGTCATTTGGCACATAATGTTTGTGGTAGCTCTCTAAAAACAAACATTTTTCTCATTCGTGTGGCAAATCTCCATACACATTTAGGAAGATGGAGCTTCTTTCTTCCTTTTCTTGAAGCAGATTTATCCCAGTATTAGAAGTGGAATTAGGTTTAGTGTCACGTGTACTCAAGTTACAAAAGAACAGGAGTACAGTAAAAAGTGTACAATGTCGCCAACACCATCTGAGGTACAAAGTACAACCTGTTCTCCTGTAACGTGATGGTTGTGTTCTTGTTATAGAAAAATCACGCTTAAAGTGTTGGCAATATAATCATGTTCCAGCCAACACATGCTTTAAAAGTTTGCGCTGTAGAAACAGCATCCCCATTTTGTCAATCGCGTTACAGCGAATTCACGTTAATAAAACACACATTATAGCTGAATGACTTGTATCCAAGTATAAATCTTCGGTACAAGAAAATAGAGAAAATAAAGAAAAACTATGTATATCTGTACTGTAATGTAAGTTAGGATCACCTACAATATCACCCATAAAGGGAATTACATCCTAAATAGCAGTTCATAGTTGAGTGGATCCCATTGGCGGATTTCTTGAGGAAATGTGATTTTTAATTTGATCAATGTGAGTGACCTTTCCTTTTCCTCTAAAAAACAGCTTGGATTCTTTAAAAGAAAATACACCAAACTGCAAAAGGATGAAGAGGACAATGAAAACAATGGTGACCAAGATGCTGAAGAAGAATAATGAATGATATTTGAATCCACTGTGAATTTTTACTTGTTCTGTTTAGCACTATTTTTTGCAGTGAACAGCTAAAGTATCTGCTCACAAAATTATATGAAATATCAACTCACGATCAAAAGAGTTTGACAATATTAGATAAATATTCATGTTCCATGCATTCGTTGTTTACATTTTATGGGAGTGAAATTTCTACTTTGAAAGGAAAAGAAAATGCACTTGTTTTTCTTTGTAATTGACACACTAAACAAACCATGGAGGTACATGGCTTTAAAATGTGGCATTTCTAAGATGGCAAGTTAATTTGTGCGTTGTCAATTATGAAGGAAAATGGACAATTTTCCTGGGAATTTCACCATTAATCTTTCAGATTTTAAAATATAACGTCACTGTTCCAGTTTTACAAAATATGCTTAATGTTTTAAGTGGGTGATACCATGGTGAATAATCGACAGTCACTGAATTTTGTTATACAATGCTCATACTGTAAAAGAGAAAAATAATAACATTTACACCTCAAGATATTTTAATTTCTAACTAGGATCAGCAGCAACAAATAAAGGGTAACTGTGCTGTGTGGTACTTTACTGATTATCACTGAGATACTGAGTACAAATCTCTGCACTGCAAAAAGATTGCACATTGAGAGTGAATCTCAGATATATGATACATGCATGCAACACCTGTCCAAGTTTCTAAAGTGGTGGCCCAGGATTCCTGCCAACAGCACATTAGAAGTTATCCCCATTGTCTTCACATGTACAATGACCAAGTATAAATATTGGATCTGATCAAAAACAGTACCATAACATGGGCCCAATAATTACGCACAATATGATACCAAATCACAAATATGGAAAGTTAATTCTAGATTTAAACTTGCATTGCAATTCAAAGCATATAATGTTGTCAGACTGCAGTGACATACTATTAAACTTTACATTTTACACCTGTTTCTCTGCACTGTATCATATGTTTTGATATTTCAAATTTGATCAGAGCAGGAATTCATCTGAAATTTATGACATACTCTAAGCTCAAAATGGGTTCCTAACAGCAATAATAAAAACCCACTGTGTGATGGACTTAATTTATAAAAGCTACTGTCATGGAGGGGTTGTGTTCAATGGTACTAATTATGTAAATAAAACTTTCCTAATTTCTTTTGCACAATATTTGTTAAGGATTGTTTTTGTACAATTTATCTTTGGGATTAGGTAGGAATCATAAGAAATTTCTTTGACAAGAGAAAAGACTTCTCAAGTCTGGTACTGTTTTAAATAATGTGATTAGCAATTTATGTTTCATGTGGATTAACATTTCTGCCTCCAATATGAGATTGTATTTTTTATTGCTTTTGAACAGTGTAAAAACTGCCAAAAAAAACCTGCTGAAAATCAAGTATACTGATCACTCTGGTAGTTTGAATCCTTACATAAAAGTCAGCTATGGTGCACTGGTGGGGACTTTGCTATTTGCACTGGTACGTTTTTATACATATAGAATTATTTGAGTTTTCTTATATTAAGTTTTCAATTAATATTTATTGGGTTATTTTTGCCTCAACTTTACATTTGTGGTTTTCATCGTGAAATGAAAATCTAAATGATTTTCCCATTATGCATTAACTCCTTTTTATATAAGTTGCTGTAGCTCATGTGACTACCAGACTTTAATAAAAAAAGCAATACTGCACCTATGTGTTGACTTTTACTCGGAATGCTATTATCATTGTAGAACAGTATTGTGAACTTAATTTTCTTGGGTGTTGATTCCACAGGGGTTTTACACATCCATTACCCTTCTCCAGTTCTGTTCAGGGTATGAATAAACAAAGAGGGAGAGAGAGAAATGAACTCCAAGATTTCAGATGCTGCAGAGCAAGTTCATTTATTTTGACAGTAAGAATTTTAAAAAAAATTTTTTTAAAAGCCCTGATATCTCTAAACGTTAAGATTTAGAGAGAGTTGGCTGTACAAAGAATGTTAAAAGTGTGCAAAAACAGCAAACAATTAACAACATTGGCTTCGATTACAAGGCGATTGGAATAGGAGAATAAGCTGCAATTGCTCATAAGGCTTTGGTGAGACCATCTCTGGATGGCATGCAATTCTGAACTCCACATCTAAGGAAAAACATCTCAAATCAAATTCAAATGTGATGACAAAAAAATAAACGAGGATAAATTTAAAAAGGAAGACTCAGCTCTGAGCAAAGATTTGGAGAGAAAATTAAGGTATTACCCAAACATATTCAAACCAACATTTATTTAAGCCTACCCAATAACAAGCAGTCTTGTGGAAATAAGTCAATATCTCTGCAAAACATCCCAGGGCAGAACTTTCCCTCCCTGGATTGGCATGGCCAGGGCTGAGAAAGTTCAGAGTATGGCGAGAATGGAAAAATGAGAATCTTAACATGGAGAAAAATTTTCACAACTTTCCCCCTTAAGCATTTCAGGAGTGACTTCAGAATCTTACTATCACATGCAACTACCTTATTTTCATGCTATTAGCTGAACTTGCCTTATTTCCATGTCACCTCCAATTCTCTCCTTTCCTGAGCAACTCAGCAATGTACATTTCCAACTTGTAAACCAGAACGTGGAACTGGTGACTGCCGTTGGTCAACTGATCGGCCCCACTGTCATCAGTCTTCTTCACCCTTGGTCCATGCATGTCGGCATGAGTAAATTATCTGCCTGACCACATCAACCATCTGTGCGCACTGTACAATTCAGACCCTTTTCAGTTGTTTAAGAGCTCACTATGGAGCTCAGGAAAAATAGAACTTGCATGCCTCTGTAAGATTACTTTGTGCACAGGGACATATACACATCATATTCATTGAAACTGAATGCATCTTTTGGCTCCTAGCTTCATTTCTTAGCAAATAATCACTTTGTGCTTACTTGGCAACCTGCAATCTCTTACTTTGTTTTTTTTACGCAGGAGGGAAGGCAGGCAGCATGTTACAGTTGGGAGCATTGAACAGTCAAGTGGGAAGCCTTTAAAGTGAGATAGCTAGAGTTCAAGGTCTATATGTTCCTGTGAGAATGAAGGTCAAAGTTGACAGGAATAAGGAACACCTGATGACATGAGATATTGAGGTTTTGACGAGAATAAAGGAGGAGATATGGCTGAGGTACAGGCAGCTGGGATCAAGGGAATCCTTGTTGGTATACAGGGAATACAAGAGTTTATTGAAGAAGGAAATCAGGAGGGCGAAATGGGGGCATGAGATAGCCGTGGCTACGAAGATTAGGGTGAACCCAGAGGTACTTTCAGTATATTAAATGAAAATGAATAACTAGAGAGAGAGAGAGAATAGACCCCTCAAGGACTAAAGTAGACATGTATGGGCGAGGTTCTTAATGAATATTTCACCTCTGTGTTTAACGTGGAGAAAGATATGAAGACTTGGGAAGTTAGTGGTGATATCTTGAAGATGGTCCATATTATAGTAGAGGTGTTGGATGTATTAGAGTGCATGAAGATGGACAAATCTCCTGGTCCTGACCAGATATATCCAAGAACACTGCTAGAGGCTAGAGAAGAAATTGTGACTGATATATTTGGATCATCGTTAGCCACAGGTAAGAGCCTGGAAGACTCGAGGGTAGTGAATATTGTGCCCTTATTCAAAAGGGACTACAAAGAAAAACCTGGGAACTATTAACCAGTAAGCCTAACCTCTGTGCTAGGTAAGTTACTTGAGAAGGTTCTGAGAGATAAAATATATATGCATTTGGAAAGACAGGGTTTGATTAGGAGTAGTCAGCATGGCTTTGTGCATGGGAGATCATGCCTCACAAATTTGTGCAGTTGTTTGATGAAGTGACCAGGAAGATTGACAAGGGCAGGGTGGTAGACATAGTCAATATGGATTTCAGTAAGGCCTTTGGTAAGGTTCCACATGGTAGGCTGCTCTGTAAGGTTAGATCGCATGGAATCCAGGGGGAGCTGGCAAATTGGATACACAATTAGCTCGCTGGTAGGAAGCAGAAAATAATAGTGGAAGGATCCTTGTCAGACTGGAGGCCTATGAATAGTGGGGTGCCTCAGGGGTCGATACTGGGCCCATTACTGCGTGTTATCTATATTAATGACTCGGATGAGAATGTATGAGGTATATTAGTAAGTTTGCTCATGACACTAAAATAGGTGGTATTGTGGACAGTGAGGAAGGTTATCAGAAATTGCAGCAGGACCTTGATCAGCTGGAGAAGTGGGCCGAGACATGGCAAATGGGGTTTAATATTGGTAAGTGAGGTCTTGCATTTTGGAAAGTCAAATCAAGGTAGGGGTATCATGGTGAATGGTAGGGCCTTAAGGAGTGTAGTAGAACAGAGGGACCTAGGAGTTCAGGTTCATAGTTCTCTGAAAGTGGAGTCACAGGTAGACAGGACAGTGAAAAAGGCTTTTGGCACACTGGCCTTCATCAGTCAGGGCACTGAGCACAGAACTTGGGAAGTTATGTTGCAGGTATACAGGACGTTGGTGAGGCCGCACTTAGAGTATCCTGTTCAGTTTTGGTCACCTTACTATAGGAAGGATATCATTAAACTGCAAAGAGTCAATGATCTGAGTTAAAAGAAGAGGTTTGACAAGCTAGGACTTATTTCTTTAAAGCTTAGGAGATTGAGAGGAAATATTATCGAGGTGTATACAGGCATGGATAGGATCAATGCACTGAATCTTTTTCCCAGGGTTGGGGAATTGAGGACTAGAGGGCATCAGTACAAGGTTAGAGGGGAAAGAATACAAGGGAACCTTTTACACAGTGTGGTACGCATATGGAATGAGCTGCCAGCAGAAGTGGTTGAGATGGATACATTAACAACATTTAAAAAGGCATTTGGACAAATACTTGGATAGGAAAGGTTTAGCAGGATATGGGCCAAGTGCAGAGAAATGGGGTTAGGATGGTTGGACATTTTGGTCGTCATGGACCAGTTTGGACAAAAGGGGTTGTCTCCATGCTGTAGGACTCTGACTCTATAAAGTTACCAGGGTTTGAAAATTGCAGCAACAAGGAAGATTGGATAGGTTAAGGTGTTTTCCTCAGAACAGAGGAGATGGTGGTGGGTGGTGGTCACTTAATTGTGGTGTGCAAAATAGTAAGAGGCTTGGATAGAGTGAACAGGCAAGATCCCTTTCCCCAGTACAGAGGTCAATTACTAGGGGTCACAGATTTAAAGTGAGTGGTAAAGGATTAGAGGGGACAGGACGAAAAAGTTTTTTCATTGAAGGTGGTGGGTGTCTGGCTAGTTTGCTGGTTAAGATGTAAACCCTCAACCCCTTTAAAAGTAACCTGCATCTGAATTTGAAAGACTGTAACCTGCAAAGTTACAGACCACCTGCTGATAAATGGGTTAAGAATGGGTGGCTAATTTATTCAGCTGACACACAGACAATGGACCAAACGGCCTTTCTTTGTGGCGTCTCCAGCTTTTCTATGGTTCTAAATGTTTGAAAATTATTAATCCTCTGTTAGCAATTGCCTGGGAAGCTTAAAATTCTAAAAGAACGCAAAATAATGGAGAAATGTAGCAGGTCTGGCAACATCTGTCGAGATAGAAATAGAGTCACATCTCAAACCAATTATGACACTTCTTCATTAGCAGAAATTTCTGATAGGCTAATTACCTACTACCTGAGATCCTTCCTGAGCTCAGGGTGGAGACTTGGGCCAGAAACATGGGATTTAACTAGGCATGGACTGGTTGGATCGAAGGGTCTGTTTCCATGCTGTATGACTATATGACTTACCCAGAATAGGTAAATATTTGCTCCAAACACCTTGGTAACACAGTCGAGAGCGTAGTGCTGGAGAAGCACAGCAGGTCAGGCAGCATCCAAGGAGCAGGAGAATCAATGTTTCAGGCAAAAGCCCTTCATCAGGAATGAAGCTTGTGGGCTGGGGATGCTGAGAGATAAATGGGAGGAGGATGTGGCTGATGGGGTGAAGATAGCTGAGAATGCAGCTGAGATTACCTATTGTATTCCCAGATACCTTCCCCCCCCCAGCCACACCGTCCTCCCATTTATCTCTCAGCATCCCTAGCCCACAAGCCTCATTCCTGATGAAGGGCTTTTGCCAGAAATGTCGATTGCTACAAACAAACCCCACCACTAGGGATATATTTCCCTCCTCACCCCTATCAGCGTTCCAGAGAGACCATTCCTTCTGTGACTCCCTTGTCAGATCCACACCCCCTCACTAGCCCTCACCCCACTCCCAGCACCTTCCCCTGCCACCGCAGTAAGTGCAAAACCTACAACCACACCTTACCCCCTCACCTCCATCCAAGACCCCAAAGGATCCTTTCACATTTACCTGTACCTTTACAAAGGTCATCTATTGTATCCGTTGCACCCGAGATGGTCTCCTCCATATCGAGAAGACAGGACGCCTTTCTTGCAGATCATCTCAGAGAACATCTCTGGGACACCCGCACCCACCAACCCCACTGCCCCGTGGCTGAACACTTCAACTCCCCCGCCCACTCCAACAAGGACATGCCGGTCCTGGGGCTCCTCCATCACCAAACTTTAACCACCTGGAGGAAGAACATCTCATCTTCCAACTTGGGACCCTGCAACCACACGTATCAATGTGGATTTCTCCAGTTTCCTCATTTCCTCTTCCCACCATCTTATCCAGTCCCAAGCCTCCAAACTTGGCACCACCCTCTTGACCTGTCCATCTTTCCCATCTAACCGCTCACCCTCCTCTCTGACCTATCACTTTCTCCCCCACCTTCACCTACCTATTGCATTCCCAGCTACCTTCCTCCCAGCCCCACCTCCCTCCCATTTATCTCTCAGCCTCCCGCCCCACAAGGCTCATTCCTGATGAAGGGCTTTTGCACGAAATGTTGATTCTCCTTCTTCTGGGATGGTACCTTGTGGTGTAAAATTATGTCCCAATACATGTGTGAATCATAATGTAACACATGTATTGGGCCAAGCAGTGGAATGTGGTGTAAAATTCCAAGCAGTGGAATGTGGTGAAACGGTTAAAAATTATGTCCCAATACATGTGTGAATCTAACCGGAATGGAGGTGTTGCTTAGTCCCGTGTGAATCTTCTTATCTGTATGTAACCAGAATGGAATGTGTTTTTTAGCCTTGCTCTGCTGTTCACATGAATGTTTATATCTGGAAAAGAGTATATCAGCTGAAAAAGTCTCCAGTTCGGTGAGTCTGCTCCGGGGTTACGTTTAACCGCCGAGCGTGGGTTGTTGGCAACCGCTCTACGAGAACTGACGGCTCCCAGTTTTGGTAACATGTAGAGTGAGTATAAGCCAGACCCGTTCTGGCGACGCTGCGGGGAATAAAATGCCCATATTCTAGCAGACTCGCCTCTTGGTCGTTTGTTCTGTGTCAGACTACTCTCCTACGAACCTGACCTTGAGAATTTTTTAAAACATACCTGAACAGCTGTGCTTTTCCAGCATGACAATCTCGCCTCTGATCTCATGCATCAGCAGTCCTCACTTTCTCCTAGCTTGGTAACACAGTTGAGCGCTTGGGAACTGCATATGATCAATACAACCACTAGGGGTCACAATTCACCTATTCTGCAATAGAGTCTAAATATTGGGAAGGAGATGTTTCACATTTACAGTGAACTGTGTTTAATTCCTTCTAGTTCAAAACAGTTATGAAAGATCATTGAAAATAACTGAATTTGTGGCCAAATGGCTGTAGGTGAGTCTGGTTAATTTCTGTGAGGCTCTTGCCATTTTGAGGCCATTTGGGGCTGTTCTACCAATTAGGTAAGTCTGTGCTGAAATTCACCCTTACAACAATATTCATATTCTCTCCCCACAGCAATGACATATTCAACAAGAAGTAGGGGCCCACTGACATGTAAATGCCTTTATTGCAGCAAACCAGCCCCAATGAAGATGCACTGGAATTCTACCAAGTCTAGAGTGTTCTTTTCAAAAAGACATCCAACAAGTGGCCTGATTTTTTTTTGTTTAAATATAGAAATCATAAAATTTGTTTCAATGATTCTGAATTCAACTTTAGAACAATTTTCCTTCCCACATCTAATATTTTAGCTCTCAATGTACTTGTCAAATTGCTGCCATACAAAAAAAAGCAAACCAGTTAAAATCCAATATCGCTATGAAAACTCCAGTTGCACATGTTGTAAATCACAGAATAATTCATAATTACATCATAAATGTTCAATCTGGCAAAAATTTATTTTTCATACATAGGTTGCGGTCATTACATTAAAATTTAATTTTCATTACTCTGTGATGCAGAGCACTGCAAATCAATCATATGCTAAAAACATCTGACAAATAGTTTTCATGCTGGGTAAATTCCATTTTTAAACAATTTTTCTGTAATTTTTAATGGAGGAAAAAAGTATTATACTTTTAATTTATTTTTAGAACAAAATAGATTTACAAACTGAGTGAGCAAACAACAGCTTTTGCATGTTAAAATTAATAGAAAAGATTCCTTTGATTTGATCATGATTATCTTCAGAATTTAATTTTGACCAACATTATTGCATATGTTTGTTTAAAAATGTGCTTGAGCAGAAAGAAATTAAGTTACATTAATAAGGCATTTACTCAGCAGGTTTCAACAGATTGTAAAATTCATAACATGGAAAGATCATACATTTTTTAATATAAAAGTATAGCATTATGTAGAGTATGCTTGTCATATGTCATGTTTGTACATACAACTATAGTGCAAAGGCAAATCATCAATTTCAATTAATTCATTAATCACTTAACTTTGACTCAAAGTTTCAGCATTAGATCCTGTGATAAGTCTTCCTTCAGGAACTAATTATTTCTGTCCATTTTGTGCCCACAGACATTCTCTATTTTCCTTCCATGTATATTCTTCTGTGTCATAAATCTCCTAAAATTGTAAGTAAATATAACTTTTTTTAAAATTCAAATTATCCCATGCTTAACATATGCATTTCTAAATGGTTGTTTTATTATTGTGTTTCTGTGATGAAGGAATTAAAACCATGCATGAGTATGAGAGTGTTGTTTCTCCATTCTGTTGATTCACATTCTCACTGATACCACTGCTATCACTGAATAAAGAAATGTTAGTATCATAGATAGACTCCACCTCACAGACTGGTCTCACTTTATCAGCTATCTTTCTGAAGATGTAAAGGCAGAAGCTAGTAACCTCATATACCTTAAAGCACATCATGCCATTCAGTCTAATTTGTTAAGCGCGGTAATACAGGCCAGAGGAGCAGTGACGGATATAAAATAGCAATGGATGGTGGAGCTCTCCCTCCTGACTGCTGCACAATTGCACCATTCCAGTAATTACACGCTGATGACTTCACGAATGCCAGGAAATAGCCAGAGGTGTAAAGAGAAAGAAATTAAGTTACATTAATAAGGCATTTACTCAGCAGGTTTCAACAGATTGTAAAATTCATAACATGGAAAGATTTTAAATATAAATTTTTTAATATACACAGACTCAGCTGGATGGTCTTGGAAAATTGCAGAGCCAACACAAAGCCAGCAGCCTCTCGTTGACAAGAAGCTCCCAGCCATCTGGGCCACTCCCAGAAACTCTAGGCACAACAGTTACAGTGAGATGAAGCTCAAGATTATGTAATGTAACAAGAAATGCATTAGAAAAGTGAACCACAGAGAGGATGCACTGGAATCAGAGGCAAAGCAGTTTTGATTTAAAATTTGGCCAGATTTGATTTGCAGAAGTACAAATCTGTTTAGACTTGCACATCTCTGGGAAGTAACTACATAGTTGAGAGGACTGACATGAGTAGCAAACTAAGAAATTTGCTGTTCAATGAAAGGAGATGGAAATTTACTTTAGGAAAATGGAGGAAGAGCTTTCATGCAGAGGGTGAAAATAATAAATAATTGGATGTCATCTAAAGGAAAAGATTACAAAGTGTTACTGGAGTAGAATCCTCAATTTTTAATGATGTTTTGTAGTGTTTTATCTACATCTTCACATCCCAGCCCAATCCCAACCTTCAAGTCAGTTGGTGATTAAAATTTGAGAAACAACTGTGCACTGGATCAAGCCGTCCTTGTTTCTGTTGTTTGGACAATCAAATCTTGATAAGAGGTTAAATAAAAAGAGAATTTGGAAAATATTCTTCTGAAGTAGTATCAGGTGAGTGAAATGCATCTTTCAGTGTGCTGTATCAAGGGTTAGCCAATTTGCTGAAGTCAACATTGCACCACTGCCACAGGCAAAGTCTCATCCACAGATGTCAAAGTACATACCTTCTTCCATATTGGTACTGTTGCTTTCAAAGTTGCAATGCAATATTTCACTGCTTCAAGAGACTCACTTCGGTGTGGAGATGAGATGGCGATGATCACACTTGCTTCAGTTATATCAACTACTCTGCAGAATTGCAAAGTTAAAAATGGAATCAGAAACAATCTAAATGAAAAATATTTTGATTAACAAAGACAAATTTAAACCCAAAAATAGATATTCAAAAACACACCAGTTAACAAGTCACTGGTGTAATCTTCACATGAAAACACCGATTTCTTTGATCATGCTTCACTTTTCAGTGTAGTGTTGTGTTGTTTAGAACCAGAACATCTTGTCATTTTCACTGTCTCAATCAATTCCATACATTAGTCTAGCAAAACCATACCTGCTGGAAGGGCTGGTATCTGAGGTTCTTGGGAGTGAAGAATGGTGGGACAAAGTCATTTAATTCTGCAAAAGGTGAAACAACAGCTTCCTGCATGGGGCAGGTGAAAACTGAAATTTTGGAGTTAGCTTGTTGGGGATTAAAGGCAAATCAAGTTGCCCAACTGCAAGCAAAAGGAACTTATTTTTAATTTATTAGTATGTCCTACATATTCAAGAATCATTGGTTGCTAGACTAAATTATGCGTTTGTGATTAAGTCAGCAGCAAACAAGAAACATATGCCTTCAGATTCACAACAGAGTAAAAGAGCAGGTTGCAAGGTTGTCTTCCAGTTGGATTTGGAGAGAGTAGGCACTGCTTTTCCTGCAGGATCAGCAAAGAGGAGGCTGAGCTATCGCCTCGAGCTCAGGTAGACAATGTCCAGGGAGGTTAGGACATGGCCATTTGTAGGAAGGAGGGTAGTCTGAGGAGGTTGAGCATGGCTGTCCAAGGAAGACAGCTGTGTTGTAGTGGCTCCAAGTAGAACAGTATGGATAGAGGGAACAATAATCTTTAATAAAGGCAGCTCAAGAGGGAAGTTCGGTTAAGGGAGGGTTGAGGATGATTGTTGTCAGATCAACTGCTAGAAGGCAGTTCAATGTTGGCGGACGAATGTTGTAAGTTGACAGTTGATCAAATGAAGGTGGCCATTCTAAGGTCATGGAAGGCAGGGTTAGGTGACTGAGAGAGAGTTGAAGATGATAGCCTGTAGCTCCAGTCGGAGTGTGGGCAGGGGCGAGAGGTGGGCAAGTGTTGAGACAATTTCAATAGTTACAAGAACAAATAGCATTCTTTGTAATGAGGAACAATAAAGTGATCAAATGCTAAGTTTCCTACCTGGTTACAGAGCAAGGGATATCTTAAACTAGCTTAAAAGGCTGTCTGAAAGGAGTCATTGTGAAAGATTTTCAGATCAATAACACTGGGAGAGGTATTGCAGAAACCAAGAACTTCTAGATAAATTGAAGAACAAGACCTCAAAAGGTACAAGTTCTGTATTAGTACCTGTTCCATGTGCAAAGTGACATAGGAATAAGCAGATTACTAAGGTAAACAGGTAACTGAGTGAGTGATGTGGCTAAAAGGAATTCTATTTCAAGGGACAGTGGCATCGAGACTGGAATAAGATAGGACCTCACAGTTAGATTAAGCTCCACATGTTGGAACCAAGATTTGAGTGAAAAGGAAAAATCAGGTATTCACAAAGACTTTAAACACTGATAGGGGTCAGGCAAAAAGGTAGTAATAATGTAAAAGCAATGAATGGGAAGAAAGTAGAGAAAACAAAATAACAAGTTGCTTTTTACACAAATGGAAAGCTAAAACTGTAATTAAGCAAGAGGAGAAAAATAAGCAACATGCATGCAAAACACATGAACTCCAAAACAAAACAGATGACCCCTACAAGTTTTTCTGGAAAAAAGACTGAATTAATTGTAAATATAAATCAACTCAGAGTAACCATGGTTGAGACATAGCTACATGACGACTTGGACAAGGAACCAAATATACTGGGTTATATAGTCTACAGGAAAGATAAGGAAAATGGTGGGGGTTAGGACTCAACTTACTAATCAAATATGAAATCACTTCAATAGTGTGAGAGGATATGATTAAAGGAAAGCAGTGGAGATCTTGAGTCATTTTTTTTAAAACAGAAAAGGGTTTAATACTATACTGGAATCGTGAAGAGGCATTTGTTCGGAACTGTGAAACAGTTAATTGTATAAATGCAGAGATTAGACAAGCAGACTTGAATATTTCAGAAACAGAGTGACTGCCTTGAGAGCATCCATGTGTTTTCTGCAATACCAATGCCTTGAATCAACAGGGGAGCTGTTCTGAATATTAAAGTTAGTAATGATTCAGAAAGCAGATGTCTAACAGCATGTGAATATTTATCTAAAAGCAATTATAGTTTGAGGTTTGTAGAGTGTTTGAAAGGGAGAAATGTGAATCAGCTTCTCAGAGTCTAGGTAAAATTGATTTTGATGTATTGAGACAAAGACTGATTAGATTAGATTACTTACAGTGTGGAAACAGGCCCTCCGGCCCAACAAGTCCACACCGACCCGCCAAAGCGCACCCACCCAGACCCATTCCCCTACATTTACCGCTGTACCTAACACTACGTGCAATTTAGCATGGCCAATTCACCTAACCTGCACATTTTTGGACTGTGGGAGGAAACCGGAGCACCCGGAAGAAACCCACGCAGACACGGGGAGAATATGCAAACTCCACACAGTCAGTCGCCTGAGGCGGGAATTGAACCCGTGTCTCTGGCGCTGTGAGGCAACAGTGCTAACCACTGTGCCACCGTGCCGCCCACCGTGCTGCTCACAAAAAATGAGCTAAGTCTGTTATCATAGAATCCTTGCAGTGTGGAAGCAGCCAATCAGCCCATCCAGTCCTCAGCAACCCTCCAAACAGCATCACACACAGAAACAAGGAAAATGTGCAAACTCCACACAGACAGATGCCCGAGGCTGGAATCGAATCCAGGTCCCTGGTGCTGTGAGGCAGCAGTGCTAGCCACTGAGCCACCATGCTGCCCGCATTATGATGTAAATGAAGGCAGACGAGTGGAAGGAATTCAAATAAAAAAGTTTCATCAAACTTACTTATACTTCTTAAACTACTTACAAAAAGTCAGCCATAAAGTACTAAACAAGCAAGACAAAATGCATACAAAAATATAAAAACAAGCACAGATATTGGCAAATGCGAAAGATACAAAGAACAATGAGTCACAAAACAAAGGTATTGATTAGAGAAAGTGAGCCACGTGCAAACCGTCGTAGTGTGTCGATGGGAAATGGAGGGGTTAAATGACTTACATCTATTCCTACGTTCTTAAGATGACAGTGACAGGTGTCCTGATGGGCTGATTCAAAATGTTGGGAATGTTACAAAGATATGCTTGAAGTCATTGAAAGGCAAAACAAGACTGGTATAGTTGGTGCAGAGAACAATCTGACACATAGGTGATGATGGCATTGGCATTGTTTCCTGGGCCAGTAATCCACAGACCAAGGTACTGTTCTGGGAATCCAGTTTAGATCCCATCACTGCAAATGGTGGAATTTGAATTGATTAAAATCTGGAATTAAAAGTTATGACCATAAAACCATGGTCGATTGTGACAAAAATACATTTGGTTTGCTAATGTACGTAAGGGAAGGCAAATTGTTACCTGGTCTAATCTGGCCTAAATGTGACTCCAGTCTGACAGCAATGTGGTTGACTCATAACTGCCCATTGAAATGGTCAATCGAGCGACTCAATTGTATCAAACCACTAAAATGTTTCCAAAAAAAGGAAAAAAAAGACAGACGACCTGGCATCAACCCAGATACCTCAAACAACAATGGCAAACTCAGCCCTGCCAAGCCTTCAAAGCTCTCCCTCCCAAAATCTAAGGTTCGATATTCAAAATTGGAAAAGCTTTCTCCCAGACTAGTTGATCAACAGGCTGACAGTGTCATATTTTCAGAATCATATCTTACTCACAAAGTCCCATCAGCATCTCTGGTATATTCCAGCAGCACGGTAGGCCCATCAGATATGGTGGCATAGTGATACACGCCAGGAGTTACTCTCAGGAATCTCAATTATTGCTTCAAATCTCTTGGCATCAGGTCATACATAGGCAAGGAAACATCCTGCTGATTACCACATACCCCCTCCTCAGGTGATAAAGCAGTAATCCTCCCTGTTGAACATCATTGGAAGAATAAAAGGAGGGTGGCAAGGGCACAGAATGCACACTGAGGAGATTTCACCATCATTAATAATGGTTCAGCAGCACCACTACTGACCAAACTGGTCAAGTCCTAAAGGACATACTGGTCAAGTAGACCTGCCATAAGTGGTGAAGAAACCAAGAGGAAAATATATACTTGGCCTCATTCTCACCAATCTGCCAACCGCAGACTCTTCTGCCCTCCTATTTCAAGGACTGCAATTTCCCCTCTCACATGATCGACAATGCCCTCCATTGCATATCCTCCACTTCCCACACATCTGCCCTCAAACCCCACTCCTCCAACCACAACAAGGACAGAACCCCCTTAGTCCTCATGCTCCACCCCAAGAATCTCCAATACAGCGCATTATCCTCTGCCATTTTTGCCACCTAGAGTCAGACCCCTCCACCAAACACATTTCCCTCCTCACCCGCATCTGTGTTCCGCATAGACCATTCTCTCCGCGCCTCCCTCGTTAGGTCCACACCCCCCACCAACCCACCTGGCACCTCCCCCTCCGCCAACCAAGGTGTAAAACCTGCCCCATTACAACCCCCCCCACCCCCACTTACCTCCATTCAAAGCCCTAAAGGGTCATTGCAAATCCAGCAGAGATTTTCCTGCACATCCACCCACCTCATCTACACCATCTATTGCTCTCGATGTGGTCTCCTCTACATTGGGGAGACAGGACACCAACTCACGGAGCAGTTCAGGGAACATCTCTGGTCTGCATGCACCAAACAATCCCATCATCCTGTGACCAACCACTTCAACATCCCCTCAGTCCCCCAAGGACATGCAAATCCGCCGCCAAATCAAAGCCACCCGCCAACTGAAGGAAGAATGCCTCATCTTCCACCTCAGGACCCTACAACTACACGGCATAAACACTGACTTCACCAGTTTCCAAATCTCCCCTCCCCCCCACCTCAACCCAGATCCAACTGTCCAACTCGGCACCACCCTCTTGATCTGTCCATCCTCCTTCCCACATATCCGCTCTGCCCTGCCCACCAGCCTATCACAATTACCTCCCACCTGTATCCACCTCTCGCCACCCCACCCATCTTCCCCCTGATTGACTCAGTATGAGTGAGCACCACACAGTACTTATGGAAACGAAGTACTGCCTTCACATTGAGAATACCCTCTATCATGCTGTCTGATACTGTCACCATGCTAAACAGGATAGACTTCAAACAGATCTAGCAACTCAAGACTCTCATCCATCAGGTGCTGTAAGTTACCAACAGCATCAGAATTGTACTCCTGCACAAGCTGCAGCCTCGTGGCCCGGCATATTCCCAATTCTAAGACAACTGTCAAACCAGGATCAATCCTGGTTCAATGCAGAGGACAGGAGGTCATGACAAGAGCAGCATCAGGCATACCTAAAAATGAGGTGTCAACTTGAAACTACAACACATGCCAAACAGCAAAAGCACCAAGTCATCGAGCTAAGTGGCTCTACAACCATCAGATCAAACCCAAACTCTGCAGTTCTGATATATCCAGTATTGAATTGTGGTGGATAATTAAAAACTCACTGCAAGAGGAGGCTCCATAAATATTCCCATCCTCAAAGCAGGGAAGCCCAAAACATTAGTACAAAAGAGAAGACTGAAATTTTGCAACAATTTTCATGTAGAAAAGCTGAGCAGATGATCCATCTTGGCCTTCTCTGCAGATATCCCAGCATCACAGATCCCAGACTGCAGTAAATTAATTCACACTATGTGATATTGAAAAACAGCTGAAAGGACTGGATGTTGCAATGGCGATGGGCCTTGACAGCAGTCCAAGAAGAAATCTGAAGAAATACACTTAAGAACATACGGCTACCCTAGCCAAACAGTTCTAGTACAATAGCAAAACTGGTGTGTACTGAACAAGGTGGAAAATTGCCCAGGTATAAAGACAGCAGAATAAATCGAACCCAACCAATTATCATCCCATCAGTCCACTCCCAATCACCAATAAAGTGATGGAAGGTGTTATCAACAGTGTTATCAAGCAGCACTGGGTTAGCAATAACCTGCACACACACACACACACATTCAGTTTGGGTTCTATTAGGGCCATATAGATCTTGACTTCCTTGCAGTCTTGGTTGAAACATGGAAAAAGAGATGAATTGCAGAGATGAGGTCATAGAGGTGTATAGCATAGACACAGACCCGTTGGTCCAACTCCTCCACACTGACCAGATAACCCAACTCAATCTAGTCTCACCTGCCAGCACCAGGCCCATATCCCTACCTATTCATTTACCCGTCCAGATGCCTTTTAAATGTTGTAATTGCACCAGCCTCCACCACTTCCTCTGGTAGCTCATTCCATACACATACCACCCTCTGTGTGAAAAAGTTGCCCCTTAGGTCTCTTTTATATCTTTCACCTCTCACTGTAAACATCTACCCTCTAGTTCTGGACTCCCCCACTCCAGGGAAAAGTCTTTGTCTACTTATTCTATCCATGCTCTTCGTGATTTTGTAAACCTCTATAAGGTCACCCCTCAGCCTCCGATGCTCCAGGGATAAACAGCCCTCGCCTATTCAACCTCTCCCTATAGCTCAAATCCTCCAACCCTGGCAACATCCTTGTAAGTCTTTTCTGAACCCTTTCAAGTTTCACAACATCTTTCCGTTAGGAAGGAGACCAGAATTGCATGCAATATCCCAACAGTGGCCTAACCAATGTCCTGTACAGCCGCAACATGACCTCCCAGCTCCTGTACTCAGTACACTGATCAATAAAGGAAAGCCTATCAAATGCCTTCTTCACTATCCTATCTACCTGCGACTCCATTTTCAAGGAGCTATCACAGATATTGACACCTTGCAAAATGTCCATATTGCAGAGGAGGAAGTGCTGGATGTCTTGAAATGCATAAAAGGTGGATACATCCCCAGGACCTGATCAGGTGTACTCCAGAACTCTGTGGGAAGCTAGAGAAGTGATCGCTGGGCCTCTTGCTGATAGATTTGTATCATCGATAGTCACAGGTGAGGTGTTGGAAGACTGGAGGTCAGCTAACGTGGTGCCACTGTTTGAGTACAGTGGTAAGGACAAGCCACGGCACTATAGACCAGTGAGCCTGATGTCAGTGGTGGGCAAGTTGTTGGAGGGAATCTGGAGGGACAGGATGTACATGTATTTGGAAAGGCAAGGACTGATTAGGGATAGTCAACATGGCTTTGTACGTGGGAAATCATGTCTCACAAACTTGATTGAGTTTTTTGAAGTAACAAAGAGGATTGATGAGGGCAGAGCGGTAGATGTGATCTACATGGACTTCAGTAAGGCGTTCGACAAGGTTTTCCATGGGAGACTGGTGAGCAAGATTAGACCTCTCAGAATACAGGGAGAGCTAGCCATTTGGATACAGAACTAGCTTAAAGGTAGAAGACAGAGGGTGATGGTGGAGGATTGTTTTTCAGACTGGAGGCCTGTGACCAGTGGAGTGCCTCAAGGATCAGTGCTGGGTCCTCTATTGTCATTTATATAAATGATTTGGATGCGAGCAAAAGAGGTACAGTAAGTAAGTTTGCAGATGACACCAAAATTGGAGGTGTACTGGACAGAAAAGAGGGTTACCTCAGATTACAGCAGGATCTTGACCAGATGGGCCAATGGGCTGAGAAGTGGCAGATGGAGTTTAATTCAGATAAATGCGAAGTGCTGCATTTTGGGAAAGCAAAGCTTAGCAGGACTTATACACTTAATGGTAAGGTCCGAGGGAGTATTGCTGAACAAAGAGACCTTGGAGTGCAGGTTCATAGCTCCTTGAAAGTGGAGTCGCAGGTAGATAGGATAGTGAAGAAGGCGTTTAGTATGCTTTCCTTTATTGGTCAGAGTATTGAGTACAGGAGTTGGGAGGTCATGTTGCGGCTGTACAAGGGAGAGGTTGAACAGGCTGGGGCTGTTTTTCCCTGGAGCGTCGGAGGTTGAGGGGTGACCTTATACAGGTTTACAAAATCATGAGGAGCACGGATAGAATAAATAGACAAAGTCTTTTTCCTGGGGTTGGGGAGTCCAGAACTAGAGGGCAGATGCTTACGGTGAGAGGTGAAAGATATAAAAGAGACCTAAGGGGCAACTTTTTCACACAGAGGGTAGTACGTGTATGGAATGAGCTGCCAGAGGAAGTGGTGGAGGCTGGTACAATTGCAACATTTAAAAGGCATTTGGATGGGTATATGAATGGGAAGGGTTTGGAGGGATATGGGCCTGGTGCTGGCAGGTGAGACTTGATTGGATTGGGATATCTGGGCAGCATGAACGGGTTGGACCAAAGGGTTTGTTTCCATGCTGTACATCTCTATGACTCTATGCTTCCTTCTTTTTCTTAACGAAACCCTCAATTTCTTTCGTCATCCAGCATTCCCTATACCTACCAGCCTTTCCTTTCACCCTAACAGGAATATACTTTTTCTGGACTCTCGTTATCTCATTTCTGAAAGTTTCCCATTTTCCAGCCGTCCCTTTCAAAGTTCTTGCTTAATACCATCAAAATTGGCCTTTCTCCAATTTAGAACTTCAACTTTTAGATCTGGTCTATCCTTTTCCATCACTATTTTAAAACTAATAGAATCATGGTTGCTGGCCTCAAAGTGCTCCCCCACTGACACCTCAGTCACCTGTCCTGACTTCTTTCCTAAGAGTAGGTAAAGTTTTGCACCTTCTCTAATAGGTACATCCACATGCTGAATCAGAAAATTTTCTTGTACACACTTCAAAAATTCCTTTCCATCTAAACTATGGCAATGCCAGTGTATGCTTGGAAAGTTAAAATCCTGTACCATAACCACCCTATTAATCTTACAGGTAACTGAGATCTCCTCAAGTTTGTTTTTCAATTTCCCTCTGACTATTAGGGGGTTAATAACACAATCCCAATAAGGTGTTCATCCCTTTCTTATTTCTCAGTTCCACCCAAATAACTTCCCAGGGTGTATTTTCAGGAATATCCTCCTTCAGCACAGCTGTAATGCTATCCCTTATCAAAACCGCCACTTCCCCCTGCACTCTTGCCTCCCTTTCTCTCCTTCCTGTAGCACTTGTATCCTGGAACATTAAACTGCCAGTCCTGTCCATCTCTGAGCCATGTTTCTGTAATTGCTATGATATCCCAGTCCCATGTTCCTAACCATGCCCCGAGTTCATCCGCCTTCCCTGTTAGGCCCCTTGCATTGAAATAAATGCAGTTTAATTTATCAGTCCTAACTTGTCCCTGCCTGCCCTGACTGTTTGAATTGTCTTTGTTCTCACCTATACCAGTCTCAGATTGACCTCTTTTTTCACTATCTCCTTGGGCTCCTCCCCCCCACCTTACTAGTTTAAATTCTCCCGAGCAGTTCTAGTAAATTTCCCTGCCAGTATATTAGTCCCCTTCCTAATTTAGGTGCAATCCGTCCTTCTTGTACAGGTTATTTCTACCCCAAAAGAGATTTCAATGATCCAAAAATGTGAATCCTTCTCTCATACACCAGCTCCTCAGCCATGCATTCATCTGCTCTATCCTCCTATTCCTGCCCTCACTAGCTTGTAGCATCGGGAGTAATGTAGATATTACTACTCTCAAGGACATCCTTTTTAAATTCCTGCCTAAATCTCTGCAATCTCCCTTCAGAATCTCAACCTTTTTCCTTCCTATGTCGTTTGTTCCAATATGTACAATGGCCTCCTGCTGGACCCTCTCCCCCTTGAGAACATTCTGCACCCTCTCTGAGACATCCTTGATTTGGGCACCAGAGAAGTAACACACTATTCTGATTTTCGCTGCTGGCCACGTCTGTCTGTACCTCAGACTAGAGAGTCCCCTAAGACTATCGATCGCTTGGAACCAGACGTATCTCTCATTGCATTAGAGCCAGTCTCAATACCAGCAACTTGGCTGTTTGTGCTACATTCTCCTGAGAGTCCATCACCCCCTATATTTTCCAAAACGGTATGCTTGTTTGAAATGGGGATAGCCACAGAAGACTTTGCATTACCTGCCTACCTCTCTTACCTTTCCTGGAGTTAACCCATCTATGTGACTGTATCTGAGATGTTTCCCCCTTCCTGTAACTGCCATCCATCACTCCCCTTGCTTTTGTAAATTCCTCAGTGCCTCTAACTGCCTCTCCAACCGATCCATTCGATATGATAGGAGTCACAACCAATGGCATTTATTGTAGATACGAGCCTCAGTAACCCGTAAACTCTCCCTAAATTCCCACATCCGACAAGAAGAGCATATCACTCTACTAAGGGCCATTTTTGCTTCTTTCAATCTAGGGACCCAGAAAATAGCACTGTCTTATTCCTTGACAAAACACTGCTCCAGGTTAAATTAATACTTATGGTTTATATTTTAGGTTTAATCAAGAGACATAGCCCAATAAAACATATAATCAATAAAGAACCCACTCTACTCACTACTGCAGACTTATTTTAAAGCCATGCTTAAAACAGCCACTTATCTGTTTCTGTGCTGAGCCCTCTCCCAAACAGGCTCCTCCAAGATTAGTTGTGAATTTCACTGTTTTTTAATTTTCCCAGACGCACTCCGATGTCCAGTGATACATGAATTCAAACAGCAAAGGCAGTAACTGTGTAGGTTCTCTGCTCTGTCAGTTTCTTTCTCTCTCTCTCTCTCTCTTGCATTGACCTCACCATGTGCTTCCTTTGTCTGTTCTTCTCCCTTTTAAAAGTGCTGCGGTTTTGACATTTTTTTCTCCAAAGTTCCAAAACAATGCAACAGCACATAAACCAGTAATTGCTGCTCCTGGAATTCGAGGAAATCACTTCCAGCACCTAAAATACCTCAAAAAAGGAGCAGCTGTTACAGCCAGAAATGTTTCCCATCCTCCATCTTGGATTACGCAGAATCCTCGAGATAACAGTGCCTTTAGCATCAAGGCTGTATTTGAGTGAATGTGACATCAGGAAGCCCTAACAAAATTGAAGTCAATGGGAATCAAGGCGAAAATCTCTGCTGGATGCAGTCATACCTGGCACATAGGAAGTTACAATTGTTGGAAGTCAATCATCTCAGTTCCAGGCATCTTTATCAGAGTTTCTAATGTACTGCTGTCTTAGGTCCAACCATTTTCATTTGATTCATCAATGACCATCCCTCCATCATCAAGTCAAATTTAGACTGACAAGTGTTGCAACAGTTGTAGACTTGTCAACTTTATGGGCATTTAAATGGATTTTGAATAGGCATATGAACAAGAATGGAATAGTGTAGGTTAGATAGGCTTCAGAATGGTTTCACAGGGCGGCGCAACATTGAGGGCCAAAGGGCGCGTACTGCATTGTAATGTTCTATGTTCTGTGTGTCAAGTAATACACATGCCATAAGTGCCACACAATAATGATTTCCAACAAGATAGGGTTTGATCATTATCCCTTGACATTAATAGCATTAACAATTTGCTAATTGCAAAAGCAAATTAATTTTTTCCTATATCTGTATTATGTACTTTATACAGTATAGCACAGGAAAACACAAGTTAAAATTTGTTCTAACCAGTGATGTTTTTTCCTTTTATTGTTGCTTCCTCCCCCTCTCAATACCATATGAGATCCTGAACACAAAATATTCAAATATTAATAACTTACCCAAGTCTATGGTAGATACTGATGTGCTGAATCATTGGCCATTTATGCCTTATATCTCTGCAAATCTTCTTTATTTCAACTTCAGCCATTGAAATATAAGCTTCATATTCAAGTCGAACAACTTTCTTTCCTTCAAAGTTGTTCCTGGTTGTACCTACAAAAATGGGGAATGTATGCAAGATCTGTTAAAGGAGCATAGAAATCACTTCGTGAACAACTTGGAGCATCAAGGATCTTCAACAAATCTCTAAGTTCTAGCCTTGGACTTTCTTTTTATATGCTAGCTTTCAGTTTCATTACCATGTTGTTCAAAGTTAATTACATGCATGATTTATACCTGTAGTTTCCTCAACCCTATTCACACTAAAGTGCTACCAAAAGGACACAAGAACATAACTATTCAGCCCATCAAGTTTGCTCTGCCACTCGATGAGATCATGGCTAATCGGATAATCTTCAACTCCGCTTTCCTGCCTTTTCCTCTAACTCTTGATTCCCTTAACGATTAAAAAGCTGTCTTTCTCAGCCTTGAAAGAACTTAATTCCCCAGCCTCAACAGCTGTCTGTAGTTAACAATTCCACAAATTCACAAGCCTCAGAAGACATTCCTCCTCCTTGCAGCCTTAAATGTGCAATACCCCATAATCTGGGATTATGTTCTCTGATCCTGGACATTCTCAGAAGGGGAAACAACCTTTGCGCATCTACCCGAGCAAGTCCTCTAAGAATCTTGTACGTTTCACTAAGTTTGCCTCTCATTCTTTTATATTCCAATGAATACACGTCACATCTACTCAACCTCTCCTCGTAAAGGTGCCACAGGGAGTCAGTGTTGAGCCCGCAACTGTTCATGATTTATATAATGATTTGGAGGAGCAGACCAAATGTAACGTGTCCAAGTTTGCTGATGACACTAAATTGAGTGGGAAGACAAACTGTGCAGAGGATGTGAAGGGTTTGCACAGAGATTTAGATAGATTAAGTGAGTGGGCAAGGGTCTGGGAGATGGAGTACAACGTTGGAAAATGTGAGGTTATCCACTTTCGAAGTAAAAATGGTAGATTAGAGCATTATTTAAATGGTGAAAGATTCCAGCATGCGGTTGTTCAGGGGGTCTTAGGAGTGTTCGTACATAAATCACTAAAAGTTAATTTGCAGGTAATCACGAAGGCAAAGGGAATGTTGGCTTTCATTGCTAGAGGGATTGAATTTAAGAACAGGGAGGTTCTGCTACAATTATAAAAGATATTAGTGAGGCCGCATCTGGAGTATTGTGTGCAGTTCTGGTCTCCTTTCTTGATGAAGGATATACTGGCTTTGGAAGCGGTGCAGAGGAGGTTCGCCAGGTTGATTCCAGAGATGACAGTGTTGCCCTATAAGGAGGTTGAGCCCCTTGGGACTGTTCTCACTAGGATTTAGAAGAATGAGAGGGACCTTATAGAAACATATAAAATTATGAAAGTCATAGATAGGATAGAAGCAGGCAGTTTCCACTGATGGGTGAGACTAGGACTCGGGGATATGGCCTCAACATTACGGGGAGTAGATTTAGGACACAGATGAGGAGGAACTGCTTTTCCCAGAGAGTAGTGAATCTATGAAATCTCTACCCAAGGAAGCAGTACAGTCAGCTTCATTAAATATATTCAAGACACAGCTGGATGGGTTTTTGCATGGTAGGGGAATTAAGGGTTATGAGAACAATGCAGGTAGGAGGAGCTCAGATGATGGATAGATCAGCCATGATCTTAATGAATGGCAGAGCAGGCTCAACAGGTTAAATGGCCTACTCCTGCTTTTATTACTCTGAAACTATGAAAGACAGTCCCTTCATGCCTGGTATCAGCCTAGTGAACCTTGCCTGGACTGTCTCCATTCCCAGAATATCATTCCTTAGATTAAGGGATCCAAAACTAATGTCTCACTTACCTTCCCAGTGCATGCAAGCTGACATTTAAAAGTTGTTCAAAAAACAGAAATTGCTCCCAAAACACTAACTCTGCTCTTTGTCCACATATGCTGCCAGACTTACTGAGCTTTTCCAGCAATTTCATGATTTCGTTTCTAATTTCCAGCATCTGCAGTTCTTTTAGTTTTTGTTTAAAATTGGTTCATTTCCTTAAGCAGTGTCCACATATTTTAAAATGGCCATCTCCTTTCCCTTTGATTGAAGTACATTGCAATTGTTTGCTTTTCTTTAGCTTCTAATTAGTGACCTTTGTTTTTCTTTATACCCTTCACCATTCAAGTCCAAACTATCTTTCTCTGACAGATCACTTTTCTTTGCTCCTCACTATTTCTGCCTTGCCTACCTTCTCCCATGCTCTTCTAGAATGTAAAACTGTATTTCATCTTCATTCCCTATGTCCAAAGGCATGGAAGACAATTATCTTGATTGTATATTCACAGCATCTATTATTGATGCTATGGTGTATATTTAAAAACAATCACAACTCAAAATTCTTGTCACCAACATGGTTTAAAAGTTTTCCCCATTTCCTACAGAATAAGATTGCAAATTGCTGCTTTCATTTACATAATACTCAAATGCCTTGCTTTATTAACTATGCTTATGGCAGCAGTTCCTACATGTGAATAATTTTGTAACACCAGAATACAACCTTCCCAGCGAACTTGATTCCATACAACTCAAAATGGGGTACTCATTCTGACTTTCAGAGCAGTGCATTGTAAATTGCTTGCACACACCAGATTAAAATGATATGCTTATCAATTCTATTTGCAACACGTATATATTGTAATTTTAAACAATTACAAAGGGTATACACTATAGCTTTAATAATGATCTAATGCATGCAGTTAAATATCAAAACTTAATTTAAGTTAATAATATTAAAAATCACATTAATGCGAACTTAAATTTTTATTTTATCCTTAAAAATCAATTTCAATACAAGTGATCATATTTTACCTTATTCTGTGATATAAAAAAATCCATCTAAAATATCACAAGTCTTCTCATCATATACAAATGTGAAATTAAAAATAGCATTAATTAAATTTGCTTGACAACTATTTGTTGGGCATGTTAAGATAACCTGATTCAATTAGGTATGAGAGATAAAGGAAACAATAAATTTAACTTAAATAAAAACAAAACAAAAAACAAAACTGGAACTACTTAAAAGGTCAATTTGAAACATTATGTCAGCTTCTCTCTGCACAACTACTGCCTGACCTGTTGAGTATTTCCAATATCTTCAGTTTTTATTTCAGGTTTCTAACATCTGCAATATTTTACCTTTCTTTTAGAAGTTTCACTGGTCATCCAGCCCCTCTATTTAGATGAATATTATGCTATCAAAACCGTTTTTATTAAACATTGGCTAGATAACAACTATAAAAACATCTGTATTTTCCCTGAATTAAAATATTTGAAGCAGAATAATCATTTAAAGATAATGTTACATATCATTGAAGTGAGCTGATAAATATGGGGATTAAATTAAATACATCTTATTGCACAGATTATGTCCAGTCAGTTATAGAGATCACTGGTCATTAATATTAAACAAGGTTTGATGGGGTAACTGTTTACTGTCATCAGGACAAATTCTACAGAAAGCAATACCAAAATAATTCTAATTAGACCCTTTTTACCAGTAATGTTAGTTTAAAGTTCTATTCAGAAATTTGGGTCAAGGTTTAATCTCTTAATAAACTAAAGGCTCTTCATAAAATAAATGTAAAACTACTTTGACATGCAAAATTTTCAAGTGTTCAAATAAATTGTTGACTGTGATTATTAATTTGCATTTTCTGCGTAGACCATTGTAAAAGTCCAAATGCGACAAATAGAGGAAGAGAAGGGTGTCTACTGATCAACATTGTGACATTTAATTGGTTCTCGGGAAGAAACTCAATCTATTTGCAAGCACGTTATCCAATATTCATTATAAAATATTCATAAACAGTAACTGCTTGCAATGTAGTACAACAAACTATTCTGTAATGTGTTCCAGTGACAAGATTTTAAATGAATACCACTAGATTCAGACATTGGACATTACTTTCACATTGCAAAATAATTAAGGTAAGAACAATCATACTGTGCATTTTTAAAGAAAGCAATTTATGTATGTTATTATTTATGTGACAAGATAGATTTTTACTCAATTACAACTAAAGTATGTGTCACCTTTGTTATATTGACTATACATAAATCTTAATATCCTGTGGTCATTAATTCATAGTGGAATACTAAACCAAAGATGTTAATTTCATAATATTCAGAACAAAGTATAATCTCATGAAAAATTAGGCATCTTCTACAATGCATAAACATAATACAAGTTGCTGCTGGTATAAATAACAAAACTTGAATAAAAATAGTCTAGTAAGTAACTAACTTGAATTTTGGAGGAGTGGATCTTGCATAATCTTAAAATTATTGTGACGAAATTACAGACAAATGCTTTTATTTGTCCATATGTTACGTAAACTCTGGGAGGGCTGCATTTATTTCCCAGGCAATGATACCAATGTAGTTCTTAAGGGGTTGGTTTCTCATGATAATATTTGGTAGGCAATTTCAAGACATTGACCCAGTGACAGTGAAGGAACAACATCATGTAGATAGCATGTACAGTTATTTTAAATATGTTACTAACAGAAGAGGTAGTTATTGAATCTCGTGACAGGACTCTCGTCAAGACAACTGTTCAGTCTTGGGTTGTACAAAATTTCTGGAATGTTTTTTGCAGTTTCACCAATCTAGCTTCATAGTCAATATTGCATCACACCCCTATATTGAGTCTTAAACTGAATGTGAAGAAACTTTAGAGTTGGGAGGCGAATCATTTGAAGAATTTCATAAACATTACATGGGAGGAAAATCAAGTTAATTTTTTGAAACAGTTCAGCAGACATTAGGTAAGAGCATGAAGTAATACGAAGTAAAAACAGGTGATCTCAGTTGAGATACAGAGCCATCATGATCTTATTGAGCGGCAGTGCAGTGTCCGACATATCTCTACAACTAGTTCTCTCCTACACTCTGTTCTAATTTAAGATTTGGACATATGGCCTTTTGTTCTTAATCTCTTAACCATGACTGCAGAATAATACAACCCCTGCTTTGTTCTTGAAGCTATAGTTGGTATAGATGGACAACTCTCATCACTTTAGCCCTTACACCCATATCTGCAAAGATGTTGGTAGCTAACTGGTTCTGGCAGAATGCAAACTGAATATCTGAGGGCAGGTTATTTGTAAATAGATGCAACTTGTGGACATACTTGATAACTCATTCCATCCAAGTACATCTGAAATTGGCGGTACTTGATTAATTGTTGTTTGTCGGTATAACATAGCTGGGCAATTTCCCATATTGCTGCATGGATACCAGTGATCTAACTGATGAAATCAAAACAATCAAAATGGGTATAATGCAGAAAGTGGCCACCTGGCACTAGAAATTTAGCTTGTCACACTCCCTGGCACTTACCCTGTATTTTTCCCCTTCAGAATTCATTGCTTTCTGAAAACCATAATTGAATATACTCCACCGCCCAGCTCTAACCACGCATTGCAAAAATAAACGAAACTCAAGTGAAGTCATTACAATGCTGAAAAAGCTCAGCTCAGGGAAAGAAGCTAGACCTAGTGCAAAGCCTTATATATTAGATCAGGAATGGTGTCTGGACAGATTGCCTTTGTTTTATTCAGTGCATTTGGATACTTTTTAATGTCACATGGAATTGACTGAGTTGGCTTTAACGATGGAAGAAATCCATATGTCATCGGATGGATAGACTTCCAAAAACTAAGGTCACCAAACTTCAAAGATAAAACCATTATATGGGATTTGCAACTGGCTAAGTGGGTGCTCGAGGTTACTATGGGCAAGTGAAATATTGGAAGAGCTCGGTTTCTGAATGGAGACAATCTCTGGCTTCTTTTCTCTAATGCCTCATTTCTTGCCCCATCTCCTCCAATCCAAATACCAACACTGTTAATCGTTCACTCTCATTAGACTGCTGGTTCCTCTTCCTTTCAAAACCACTACCACCCCATTATTCAAGTTCCTTAACCGTAATGCCTTCATCAGCTGCCACCCCAATTCCAATCTCCCTTTCCTTGCCAATGTTCATGAGGCACTTTCCACCCACAAATCCTCACCAATCTTTTCCAAACTCCATGTTTAGATCCTTCTAATCAAACTTCCCTGCCATCACAGTACCAAACAAGATTCTTAACAAGTCACAAATTACATCCTAGTTGACTGTGATAAACTATCCCTCTGCAAATTTCTCAACCTGCCTGCAGCCTTTGGTATAGATGACCACATTATCGTCCTCCTATGTCATTCAACCAATGTTCAGTTAAGTAGCACTTCTCCCAGCTGGTTCCAGTCTTAGGTACTTAATTGTTAGTCTCACTCATGCACTTTAATGCCTGGCATCCAGCAAAGATCTCTCTTTGAACCACTGTTATTTCTCAACTTCATATTATTCCCTAGCAACATTATTTTTAAAAATGCAGCATCAGTATCCCCATATACACTGATATGCCTATGTATACATTTGTTTAAGGGTTTATGCATCATGACAAAGCCAGCATTTTTGCCCATCTCTTGTTACTCAAGAAGGTGAGAGTAAGCTGTTTCCTTCAATCACTGCAATCCTTTTGGTCTGATTACGTGCACAATTGCCTGGAATTCCCTTTACAATGAATTTGACCTATGTGACAATCAAGGAATAGCAATGTAGTTCGTAAGTCAGGATAATGTGAGGCTTAGAAAGGATCTTGAAAGCGGCAGTGTTCTCATGTGTCTGATGGACTTCTCATTCTGGGTGTAAGGTCATAGTTGAAAGGTGGTGTTGCAGTTGTTACAACTTGGTGAGTTGGTATAATGCACAACGGTGGTGGATTAAGTGATTTTGACACGGTGGATGTGTGGCGATCATGCAAACTACTTTGTCTTTAATATTGTTGAGCCTCTTGAATTGTTTAAGCCACATTAATCCAAGCAGATGGAAAATCTTCTATCATACTCCTAACTTGTGTCTTGTAGATGGTGAACAGGCACTGTGGACTCAGGAACAGAGTTTCGCCCCACAGAATTGCTAGCCTCGGAACTGCTCTTGGGGCCAAATTATTTGTATGGTTGGTCTAGTTCAGTTTTGGATCAATGGTAAACCAATGTTATTGTTAATGGGGAAATGATAATGATAATGCCATTAAATATCAAGAGGAAATAATTAGATTCTCTACTGTTCAAGATGGTTATTGTCTGGCATTTGTGTGATACAAATGTTTCTAGCCACTTATGAGTAAAAGCTTGAATAGTGCCCCGATTTTACTGCATATGGAAACAGACTGCCACAGTATCTGCAAAGTTATGAATAGTGCTGATGATCAGCAAGCATCCCCTCTTTGACTTTTTGATGGAAGCAAGGTCTTTAAAAGAGATAGTTGAAAATGCTTTGGCTTGGGACGTGGCCCTGAGGAATTCTTGCAGTAATACCAAGTCTGAGATGATTAACCTCCAAGAATAAGAACAATCTTGCTTTCTACTAGGTATGACTCCAAATGATGAGGTTTTTTTCCCGTTTCCCACAGATATTGATCTTGAGTACTTGATGCTGCACTCAGTCAATTGCTGCCTCAACATCAACTTTCTCAATTTCGCCAAAAACTGGATCAGCAAAAATTTCCTGCATTTACCTACTGGGAAGACCGACACCATAATCTTTAGAAGCCACTACAAACACAGGTTTCGTAGTTTCTTTCCCAGCTAACCAATTCCATGCCTCTTCCTCACAATTATCCAGCGTAACAAAATCACTCACAACATCTCTGTCTTTGAGCTTCCGACTGCACATCTGTGCAAACACAGCCTGACAATTTCCACCTCTGGAACACTACTCCTGCTTCCGCTCAACCATGGTTGAATCTTCATCTATAACATCCAGACTTTACTATATTCCAAAGTATACCTGCGAAGCCTCCACATTTAACCCTCTTTAAATTGTCTTAAGTCCCTCCAAATACCATTCTATTACCATGCCTGGTCTCACTAATCTTACTAGCTCACACTTCAGAAATGTTTTGGTTTTGATACGCACTTGCCTAATTCTGGCTCCTGCACTGCTCACCATGCCTTAGCAACCTAGATTCTAAGCTTAGGAATTCCCTCCCCAAACTTCTCCACTTCTCTTTCCTCCTTTATGGCACCCTTCAAATATAACTCTTTGACCAAAAGAAATGAATTCAAGAGGATAAGTGAGGGGTTAAGGCAACATTTAGCCAAAAGTGGCGTCAGGGAGCCTCAGCTAAACTAGAGAGAATAGGAATCAGATAGAAAAGTCTCTAGAGGTTGGAGTCATATCTAGCACAAAGGAGGTCAATCATCTCAGTCCAAGTACATTACTGTATTGGTTCCTCGGGGTAGAATTCTAGGCTTAATATCTTCACCTGCTTCCTTCCATCATAAGGTCAGGAGTGGGCATGCTCAATGATGATCAGACAATGTTTAACATCATTTGCAACTCCTCAGATGCTATGGTAATTTGTATACAATGCAGTGGGACTTAGACAATAGTCAGACTTGGGCTGATAAGTGCCAAGTAACGTTTGCTTCACACAAAGTGCCAGGCAAAGCCATCTTCAACTAGTGAAAATTCAGTGATTGCCCCATGACATTTTATGCCATTATTTTTGCTTAATCTTCCACTATCAGCATCTTGGGGATTACTAGTGACCCGAAACAGAATCATCAAGTCATATAAATATTGTACTACATAGTGTCAGAAGCTAGTATGATGGCATCAGGTAATTCAACTCCTGCCTTCCCAAAGCCTGTCCATCATCTTCAAGGCTCAAGTCAGTAATGCGATGGAATATTCTCTACTTGCTTGAATGAGTGGAACTCAAAAAACCCTCAAGGAATGGGCATAAAATGTAACCGTGGCCAGTAATGGCCACACCCCACAAACAAAGAAAGATGAAAAACAATGTTTGGCCATCTGCTTCAATATCACTTTGTGGCTCAGGGACAAACTCTGGTTTATTATACTACTGTTTAGTGCCTGGGAAGTTTTATAATGTTAAATTGAGGTTGTTGTTGGGGTACTCCATGGATCAGTGCAATTAACTTCTCTAGTTCTTGGTTAAGACGTAAAATTGGACTTTCATTACAAGACAGTTACTTCACATATTTCAGTAAATTTTGGACATTGTGAACTCTGAATTAGCAGAAAGATCTCGCAAAGATACACCAACAGAGCTTGCATGCGGGCTCAAGACCAACAAGCAAATTTTAAGTTAGATTGGTCCTAAGGGAGTACAAGGCAGTAAATGAAGTACAAGAATAAAGAGGTCTTATTAAATGTATGTATGGTTTTGGTGAGACCACATCTCATCAATCTCGGTCTCCACTTTGAAGAAATATACTTGCATCAGAGGTAGTTACAATGAAAGTTCACTGATTTAGCCTTTTAGTGAGGAGATTAGTTGCTCTATGATGATAGCCTGTGCAAATTAAGTCCATGTACTCTTAAGTTTTGAAGAATGTTAAATGATCTCAATGCAACATACAAGATTCTGAAGGGGCTTTACGGAGTTGATATGGCCAGAAAAATCTAAAACACAGTGTCTCAGGATAATAAGCCAATCATTTAGGAGTGAATTAAAAATAATTTTTTTCTAAGGGGTGTGAATCTCCAGAATTCTCTTCCGCAGAAGTTATGAAGTCTTCATTGTCAAATACATTTAAGGCTGGCCTAAGAGGTATTTTTTGGTCTCTCAGTAAATCAAAGTGAAGCGGACAGGAATGGTCATCCATTAGAATTTTAGATAATGGAGCAGGCGCAATAGACCACTTCAGCTATTCCTGTTCCTATTACTTGTAATCACTAAGCCTTGTCCTTACCAGTGAAAAACATATCCTTTTAAAAAAAATGTGCAGCATCTGATACTAAATATTCAAAGCAAAATTACGAGGGACAGATAATTATGGGATAAAATTTTCACTCCATCAGCAAGACAAAACTTGCCAAGACAGGTTGAAAGATTGCAGCAATATTAGTCAACTCACCACCTGAAACACTGTGTATATTTCTTCCACCTCTTCCCATTTGGCAATCATCCAAACCCAATGATAATTGCGAAGGAATAAAGCTTATATGAGGAATCAGAGGATAATTCAATAAACTAGCCATTTTCAGTTTCAAAATACATCTCAGAGGTACATTTAACAGAATAGTGAAGATAAACATAAAATTATATTTAAATATGCAAAAGCAAACGAGCATAATGGTATTCATAACCATAATCTGTATCCAATCTAAGAAAACATCAGTCTTTCTTTCCATAGGAACCCTAGGCCCTCTGACCTGCATGAGCACTAACTTCACCCCACGTGAACTAAATAGGATTTGCCAGCTTTCAAAATTTTTAATAACAAATATTTGGCTGAAATATAATCAAGAACTGAAGCGAATTCTCCAGATACCATACATTGCACTGGTTCCAACAAAAAATGTATTTACATAATGGGAAGAGAATAGAGGAAGCAATGTACCTCATCCGCAAGATGCATTGTAGCAACTCGCCAAGCTTCAATGGCATCTTCCAAACTCTCAAACTCCACTATATAAATGCACAAGGGCAGCAGACACATGGGAATACCACCACCTGCAAGTTCCCATCAAGTCACGTGCAGTCTTAACCTGAAAAGTTATTGTTCCTCATTCACCATGACTGGATAGATAATGTAGAACTTATTTCCTAACAGCACTGTGATTCCACCAACCCAAAAAGGATCTTAAATGATTCCACTCACTGTATCACCATCCCCTTATCAAGGGTTCAAAATACACATTAATGGCAGATGAGTTCACCCTTGAACTCTCACAAAACTGCACCAAAGAAATGAAAGATGGGATGGAAAATTCAAAATGTTGCAAGAATAGTTACCATTGTGTATTTGATTGAAGTAGCAAATTTGGGGAAATCAAAAGCTCCTCTTTCAATTGCAAACAGTCTTTCTTATGTTACTGCACCAACTGCTCCAATGACAGGCTTTTTTCTTTGCTGCTGTTTTTGCTGCTTTGCCAGAGACAAAATCTATGATTGGAAGAGCAGCAAGACTGGCAAGGAAGCTGACTGGAAGTCAACAGTCACACTGGCCTATCAAGCCACATGTCGGTGACTTCCAGCAGTGACGGCTCCAACCACTTTGAGCAGCTGTTGGACAATGAAAGGAGGGAGGAAGCAGCCAGAAACTTAATTATAAAATGCAGAGGACATAGTAGGTCAAGTTTCGTTTTGGGGTTGGTGGATTGTGAGTGATCAAAAGCTCCTCAAAAAATCTTCCTTGTACCTTTCCATCTACATTAAGAAACAAAACTTCTGAAGGTTATAGGTGTCTTCCTAACTTTTTGTTGAAGAGAAATTTCCCAAAGAAAATTTCTAATGTTTCTCGGTCATTTTCAGCTTAAACGAACAATCAGGGTTGAGGGAATGGAATGTTTACTCGCTTCAGTCTGGCAAAGATTGGATGTACAAAGTAAACAGCTAAACTTCATCCAGCTTTTCTTAAATCAAGATAATGATCTACTGTGACCTTTCCATTTTGCATAGTAGCAACTCACATGACGTATCAGATTGTAGTTGCAGACTGAAGTTTCATTTGTTAGACTGACTGGCCTCAAGTCCAATGAGACTGGATTTAAGGCTTCCAAGTATTGCACCATCAGTATTCCTCAAGCCATCGGAGGGAAAGGTCAATATCTCCCAAATAAGCCAGGGTTGGGCTTAAACATGGGTCATAGAGTGAAAGGACAGAAGCATGATCAAATTCCTCACAAATGCATTCTCCTTCCCTACCTTCTTCTCACCATCCCACATCATTTTTTGTTGTGTAGCTTAGTATGTATAAATTTATTACTACGTTACATTAGTAACTATAGTTCAAGGTTAGGAAATTGGCTACAAAGTGCTTTGAGTCAAATAGTGTGACGCTGGAAAAACACAGCAGATCAGGCAGCATCTGAGGAGGAGAGACAACACTTCGGGCAATAGCCCTCCATCAGGAATGTGGAGGGGGGAAGGCTGCTGAGAGATAACACCTACCTTTTCCCCAGCCCCAGTCCCACCCCCACTCTGCTATTTATCTCTCAGCTCCCTTCCCCCTCCACATTCCTAATGAAGGGCTAATGCCAGAAACATTGACTCTCCTGCTTCTTGGATGCTGCCTGACCTGCTATGCTTTTACCAGCACCATGCTTTTCGACTCTGACTCTCCAGCATCTGTAGTCTTCACTTTCTACAAAGTGCTTTGAGAGTTCTTTGATGTCATGGCAAAATGCAATATAAATACAAGTTTGTTCTTATTTTAGGATTTCCATTGTTCCATGTGGAAAATGGCCATTTTGGACAACATTTGCCTGTGATTATTTTATACATACAAGAATATTACAGATGAGGAACAAATACAGATGTTGTCATTGACTTGAAGATCGGTGAAAGTTCATTTTTATTTGAGTCCAATTAATGCTTATATTGTACCACATCTGATTATTTCAGATGCATCTTGCAAAGTTAAATTCCTTCTTCATTGATTGGTAGATATAACTTTTGAGAATACATATCCTTCACCTATATTATTATGCAAAGGTTGAAGAAAAAGGGAATACTCAAGGCAAAGGAACTTAGGATAAAGTTCAGTGTGGAAATCAATTTTAAAACAAAGAGAAACTGAGAATATCAGACAACGTGCCAGCCAGAATGAATGATATGAGTAGCTTTCATAATTTGATGTGAATCTACACATAATTTAAGGGTTTGTTATGGGTTCTTTTACAGCTATATATTCAACTGGGTCAGAAGTAAAATTGCCAGCCCATCTGATCTTGAAAAATAAGTTCAATGACGTAACCAATGAAAATGGAACTTTTTAAGAGGTTGCTCTTCAATGGGATCTTGGATGGTCTATACTTCAATCAATTGGTATGTTAAGCTCAAGACATTTTTTTATCTAAACTACAGTTGTGTGTAGGATGTGACATGGCGATTAATGGTAAAAGTGATGAGCAGGGAATGCAGAATGTTTTCACACTAAAAACATGTAAATCTCAGTCACTTTATGTTTTCATTTATAAAAACCAAAACATGCTTTAAAAAGTCAATAAACCAACTAAAGATTAATGTTGAACACATCCATTCCACAAAGCCCGTTTGCAAAACAATACTACTTTGTGTTCTTCGATAACTCTTCTGTTGCCAAAGTAAGCTGCTTTTTTTAAAAAAAACTGTATTAATCTGCATATTTCCAGTTTTATGGTGTCTGAAAATCTGTGATCACAGTAGCTTATGAGCTTACATGAATGTGTATATAAAAAACTGTTTTTGCGTGTTCTGGCACATCCCAAACACTTCACTAAAACAAGTTAAATATGGAGTGAGTCAATGTGGATATACTTGAAACCAATTTGCACACAATTTGGGTACACAAACATCAAATCACCAATGACCAGTTAATTTACTTTTGATAGCTCTGGTTCAGGAAAGACTATTGACTAGGAAATCTTCAAATATGGAATATTTACATCCACCTGAATAGGTTGATGCAGCTCAGTTCAATATTCAATGTTCTGGTCATATGGCATCACCTTAGTGCTGCATTAAAACAGAAGCTTTGTTAGTTTTTAAGTTTTAGAATTAGACTCAAACTCACAAAGCGTTTGTCCTGTTAAACCAAACTAATTCCTGTCCAAACATCCAAGGGTTTAAAATCAAAATTTATGCTACATTTAAGCTGAATTCTAAGAAGCTGCATTTACGACAATGAATATCATATGGTTACTTCCTATAAAACATAATTCTCCTTCTTTATCTCAAGGTAGGCTTTGGCATAGTTTGGTGAATAATCACCAAAATGCCATTTATTTTGAAAAAGGTGATGTAGAATCTACATCAGCTGGAGCAAGGATTAAGACCTATACATTTTTGTAATCAATTGGTTGAACTGGTTCAGAGAGGTTATTACACTCCTCTGGAACAGGCGAGTCTAGAACCAGGCCTCCCAAGTCAGAGCGATGAGCATTACCACCACACCTCAAGAACCCACGATCAAGTCTTATGCTTAAGCATTAATGTGATCTAGATGCTTTCCATCATTAAGTGAGCTGCCAGTCTCCAAAAAGTGTAAATACAAAACAATATCAGTAACTTCACCCATTGGATGGGCAATGACATTATAGAAATACTTCAAAAACTATGGAAGAGTAAAGCATGTTAGAGGCAAGAGCTCAGATGGCACCAAATTATTATTATTTTCCATTCCAGGCACAGGGAAGCCATTTCAGAATATTATGAGAAAATACAAAACATATGTTTTTTTTTAAATGGAAGCTACGCACCCCTGCATCAATCTTACGCTTGTGGGCCTGACTGATTCGTTCTGAAAGGAAAGTTAAGGATGGTCACATAGTTTAGTCCAGTAACAGTAAGAGTACAAAAAGAAATACATTCAAGCCAGGAGTGATTTTGTTCAACTGAGCTGTACTGAGAAGCATAATGCTGAAACAAAGCTGCAGCATCTCTCAGCAGCAGGGAAAGGGGCAAGTGAAATAAAAAAGGTAGATATGTCCAGATAAGTATGGAAGCTTGCCATACACAAGTTATTGTAAAACAAAAGAGAACTCGACTTAAGCCTGCTCTCTGATCCACAGGCATCAAATCAAGTGTCAAGAAAGAGGACCATGTGTACCAATCCTGCTGTTCATCATGCACACAGAATGACTTTGGATAGTTTCATGCCTCTTTCCAAGTAATCAAGCAATGTCAGTTCCTATGAGATTGTCTTCTCTAATGTTTTGCCAAACTTTTGTTGATCTGTCAACACCACCTCTATCAGGTTCTGATTTTAATGTTTAGCTGGATTTTCTGGAATATGCATCCAGCGCACATAATCCAGCCAACTGATATGTTTTTCTTTCACATGTTGGCTTACTGGCAGCTGTTTTGTTCTCAAATCCAATTATCTTGCTCTCCAGTTTAGCTATCCAGCTAACACTGAGTAAGTTGCATAATTTTTCAAGTTTCACAATTATTGTTTTCTATTTTCAGTTCACTGGTCTCTCACATTTGCATTGAATTCCTAAAAAACACTATTTCGCTGATATTATTAACCCATTGCTATCGGGTGTCAATGTTAACTCAACAACAAGCCTTTCATCAAAAGATTTGAGCACACAATCAAGGCTGAAACTTTTGTACAATACTGAAGGAGTACTATGTCAGGAGACAATTGCATACAGATAGGAAATTATACCAAAGACCTGTCTGTCCTTTCAGGTGGATAGGAGTTAATCTTAGACTCAGAGTCCTACAGCACAGAGACAGGCTCTTTGGTCCAAACTAGTCCATGTCGAACATCGACCCCTGAGGTACTCCACCAGTCACAGGCCTCCAGTCCAACAAGCATCCTTCCACTAATACCCTCTGCTTCCTACCATCATGCCAATTTTGTATCCAATTTGCCAGCTCGCCCTGGATTCCATGCAACTTAACCTCCCAAAGCAGCCTACCATGTGGAACCTTATCAAAGCCCTTAATGAAATCCTATAAACTACAGCTAACCCCCTGCCCTCATTAACCTTCCTGGTCATTTTATCTAAGAAACTAACAAATTTGTGAGGCATAATCTCCCACTCACAAAGCCATGCTGCCTACTCCTAATCAAATCCCAATTTTCCAAAAACCTAAGGCTTATCTCTAGGCCAACATCTTTCCTTAAATCAACATTAAAAATAAAACCAGGTATATAGCCACTGTTGCATTAAAATATGGGATTTTCAATTTCATTACACTACAATAATGACTACATTATAAAAATACATCTTTGGTTGCAAAGTTGGGACATCCAGAAATCATAAAAACGTGTACAAATGTTGCTCGAGTCAAGTATATTTCCAGCAATTGCATATTCTTCTATTCCTTCTCTACTTCTCATTGCTCACATGCATAATTAGTTCAACTGCCACATGCATTAGAGTGGCCAAGCACACCCTTGGAGGACACCAGTTTTTAGTTTATATTCCAACTGTGCTAGCTACCATGTTAACATAAATATTATTCATTATGGTGTTATTGACAGAAATTTCCTCACAGTTGCTCCCACACTACCACCAAAACTGCAAAGCTAGTGCAGCATTGGCCTCAGTTAAAAGGTATTTAAACATACAGCTTAGAACCATTTATTTCCAATTTGACAAGATTCAGACATGTTAAATTTTCCAGCAGAATTAAGCTAATTTGCTTTAAGCAGTTACAGAAGCAAATCCAGGATGAAGTAAAATAGACTACCAATACTTCCTTGAAATTTTCTGGAAGGAAATGTTCATATCATGCTCTCCTTTTTACTAAGTTCTGCAACATCGTCATCACTTGCATGAAAATCACAGACAAATTCAAGCTACAAAACTAATTTAAAAGGTAATTTGTATTTAGAGATGCTGTTCATAACTTCAGGACATTCCAAAGAGCTATATGAGGCAGCCATCATTTCGCACAAGATTCCAAAAAAGAAATTGGGACAATGGCTATATCATCTACTTTTTCTTGATAATGCTTGAAGAATAAATATTGGATAGGATGTGAAGAAGACCTCTCCAATGTTTCAAGCAGGAAAGTGGGAGATTTTCCATCCACTGGAAAGGACAGATAGGGCCTGGCTTTAATGCCTCAACCAAAAGAAAACATCTCCAACACTGCAGCACTTCCTGAGCATTGCATTTAAATATCAGCCTTGATTATGTCCTTGTATGTGTGAATTGAGACTTAAAGCTACAATCTCAGATGCACTAAGCCAGATGACACCCATGTTGATAACAAAAATAAATTCAGACGAAGTGACAGTCATACTAATATTCAATGATGTAGAAAGTATTTGACAAAGTCCTACTCAAAAGCAATATGATATTATAGTGAGGCAATCCTTGGTAAACTTTGGAAGGGAATAAGGATTTCCATGGTAAAAACAGAAGCAGCAGGGACTAATAATGTAAGCTGAGACAGATCTACTGAATGAACACTCCAGTAATCAGTTTTGGGCTGGTCAGTGTGAAGTTCTGTAAAATTAATACCTGATACTAAAGTGGGGAAACGGAGATGGGTGTGTGTCATGTCTTACATATTAACCAAGGAACTGATATTTACACGCGGGGGATGATAGCATGGGACAGAGATACCATAGTGATTACAGAGATATGGGTCAAGGATGGGCAGGACTGGGAGCTTAACTTTCCAGGGTATAGATGCTATAGGAAGGATAGAAAGGGGGGAAAGAGAGGACAGGGAGAGGCATTTTTGATTAGTGATAACATTACGGCTATACTTAGGGAGGATACTCCCAGGAATGTGTCCAGGGAAGTTATTTGAGTGGAACTGAGAAATAAAAGTCCAGATGATCACCTTACTAGAACTGCACTGCAAACCCTCCAATAGTCAGCAGGAAATTAAGGAGCAAATACATAGGGAGATAAGCTGGAAGAATAATAGCATTGTCATAGTCTGGGATTTTATGTTTCTAAATGTAGATTGGGACTGCCATAGTGTTAAGGGCTTGTATGGAGAGGAAGTTGTTAAGTGTACAAGAAAACTTTTTGATATAATATGTGGATGTACCAACTATAGAACGTGTAAAACTATCTGCAAAACTATGGGCAAAATTGGGAAATAAGGCAGGGCGAGTCACTGACGTGTCAACAGGAGAGCACTTTCAGGCCAGTGACCATAATTCTATTGATTTTAAAACAGTGATGGAGAAGGATAGACCAGATCTAAAAGTTATACTTCTAAATTGGAGGAAGGCCAATTTTGACAGGATTAAGCAAAAACTTTCAAAAGTTGATTGGAAGTGGATGTTCACAGGTAAAGGGACAACTGGAAAATGGGAAGCCTTCAAAAATGAGTTAGAGAGTCCAGAGACATTTGTTCCTGTTAGGGTGAAGGGTAAGGTTGGTAGGTGCAAGGAATGCTGGAAAACTTGAGAAACTGAGGGTTTGGTCGAGAATAAGAAGTAAAGTATATGTCAGGTATAGACAGCAGGGATTGAATGAATCCCCAGAAGAATATCAAGGCAATAGGAGCATACTTACAAAGGAAATCAGGAGGGCAAAAAGATGACAGGAGATTTGGCAAATAGGGCTATGGAGAATCCAAAAGTATTTTACAAATACATTAGGGACAAAATAGTAGCTATGGAGAGAACCGGGCACCTTAAAGATCAGAAAAATCATGCATGTGTAGAACCGCTGGAGAAGGAGAGATACTAAATGAGTATTTTGCATCAGTTTTTACCTTGGAAAGATAGAGCACTTGGGGAAATAAATAGTGACATCTTAAAAAAAACGTTTATGTTACAGAGATGGTGGTGCTGGACATTTAAAATGCACAAAGTTGGATAAATCCCAAGATCTAATCAGGTGTACCCTAAAACTCTGTGGGAAGCTAGGGAAGTATTGCTGAGATATTCGGATCACCGATAGCAACAGGTGAGGTTCCAGATGTCTGGAGGTTGGCTAACGTGGTTGCCACTATTTAAGAAATGTCATTAGATTAAGCCCGGAAACTACAGACCAGTGAGTCGGACATCAATGATGGACAAATTGGTGGAGAAGATCCTGAGGCTCAGGATTTCTGAGTATTTGGAAAAGCAAGGACTGATTAGGGATAGTCAGCATGGCTTTGCATGTGGAAAATCGTGTCTCACAAACGTGATTGAATTTTTTGAAGAAGTAACAAAGTAGATTGATGAGGGCTGAGTAGTGGACATGATTTATAGGGACTTTAGTAAGCTGCTCAACAAGGTTCCTCGTGGTAGACTGGTTAGCAAGGTTATATCACATGGAATACAATGAGACCCAGCCATTCGGATACACAACCTATCGAAGGTCGAAGATAGGTGATGGGGAGGGTTGCTTTTCAGAATGGAGGCCTGTGACCAGTGGTACGCCACAAGGATTGGCGCTAGGTCCACTGGCTTTGTCATTTATATAAATGACTTGGATGTTTGCAGATAACACCAAAATTAAAGGTGTAGAGGACAGCGAAGGTTAATGGGCTGATAGTTATGAGGTGCTGCATTTTGGAAAGGTGAACTAGGACTTATTCACTTAATGGAAAGTGTTGGCGGGGAGTGTTGCTGAACAAACAGACCGTGGAGTGCAGGTTCATAGCTTCTTGAAAGTTCCTTGGAGTCCCAGGTAGACAAGATAGTGAAGGTGGCGTTTGGTACATAGCCTTTATTGGTCAGTACACTGAATACAGGAGTTGACAGGTCATGTTGTGGCTGCAGAGGACGTTGGTGAGGCCACTTTTTGAAGACTGTGCAATTCTAGTCTCCCTGCTATAGGAAGCATGTTTTTATACTTGAAAAAGGTTCAGAAAAGATTTACACAGATGTTGCCAGGGTTGGAATTTTTAAGCTATAGAGATAGACTGAATAGGCTAGAGCTATTGTCTCTGGAGCATTGCAGACTGAGGGGTGACCTTATCAAGGTTTTGAAAATTATGAGCGGCAAAAATAGGGGAGTAGGGGAGTACAAAACTAGACAGCATAAATTTAAGGTGAGAGGATAAAGACTTAAAAATGACATAAGGGGCAACTTCTTCATGCAGAAGGTGGTACGTGTCTGGAATGAGCTGCCAGAGAAAGTGGTGGAGGCTGCTACAATTAAAACACATTTAGATGGGCATATGAATAGAATGGGTTTAGAGGAATATGGGTTAAATGGTAGCAAATGGGACTAGATTAATTTAGGATATCTGGTCAGCTTGAATGATTTGGACCGAAGGTCTGTTTCCATGCTGTACAGCTCTATGACTCTATTTACGGCAAACTAAAATTCCAAATAAATAGGTGAAAGATAGACAATAGACAATAGGTGCAGGAGTAGGCCATTCGACCCTTCGAGCCAGCACCACCATTCATTATGATCATGGCTGATCATCCACAATCAGTATCCTGTTACTGCCTTATCCCCATAACCCTTGAATCCACTATCTTTAAGAGCTCTATACATCTCTTTCTTGAAAGTATACAGAGACTTGGCGTTCACTGCCTTCTGGGCACAGCATTCCATATATCCACCACTCTCCTCAACTCTGTTCTAAATGGCCTACCCCTTATTGTATAACTGCACATCTAGTAATGTAAATCAATTACACTGAATTAGTTTGGGGCACTTTAACTTTTGAAAACAAGGTGAATGAGTGTTAGAGATGATTGAGAGGTTGAGGAATACTAAATAAGGCAGAAAAGAATTATTTTAGGGGACTATATCAAATTGGACCATGATTGTTTAGTTTTGCAGTTACCAAGTTCAGCCATTTAGCTAATCACCATCCTATTAATTTAGTTTCCTTCATGAGTCAGATCGCCACATCTACTCCCCTGACACAATACATTCAAGCAACACATTTGGCTCAGGCATGTTCCAAACTGCTGAAGTACCATCAGTTCATTCAGCAAAAGGTTCACTCATAACCCACTTATCCTTTCAAACTATCATCCAATTGCTAAATTACTTTCCTTCACGAGAACCTTGCTGTTTTTGTGGCCTTTTCTGTTCAAAACTTCATTCTAATTTCTATATGACCAATTTCATCAAGATCTCCAGGATCAAGTTATTAATGGCATTCTTTATGAATGAATTCATGTCACACTATCACACACTGACTTTGTCACAACATTCAATGCAGTTGCTATGTTTGCTTTGTGAATCCGAGAGACTGCCTTGCCTATTTCTTATATGGAGTGTCCTTGATTCCATCCATTGTTATCTTCCATTCTTATTTACATATTGCTATTCAATAACATTACTCATTGCACAGGTTTCCATGCTATATTGATAATCTCAGGGCCACTTCTCCACCACCTCAAAACTACTCTCATCCAATGTTGTTAGTGGATTAGGCTTTACTTTCTTCATTTCAAAATGGGTAATCAATATCATTGCATTTTTTTCTGCTCTGAACTCTATAATCATTGCATCTAATCCCATTAAATTGCTGATGTAGGCTGAACCTTCCTGCACTCTACCTTAGTAGTCTTACTACTTATCAGTTCTCCTGAGTTGTCCGAGGCTCCCAAACACTCTTAAACATGTAGTTCCAAAATACTGACTTCATGATAATGAAGGAAGGAACTATATTGTCAAGTGAGGACCGTAGAGAAATTGGAAGTGGTGTTCCTACACAACCATTACTCTTTTCTATTCTAGGCAGTGGAGGTCTCATAGAACATAGAACAGTACAGCACAGTACAGTACAAGTCCTTCGGCCCTTGATGTTGTGCCAATTGTGTAAAGAACCTACTTCTGACATCTGCCCTAAACTTTTCTTCAATCTCCTTAAAATTATGTCCCCTCGTGATAGCCATTTCTACCCCAGGAAAAAGTCTCAGATTTGGAAGTATTGCCAAGAAGCAATGTAGGTATGAAGTATGTTACTGCAGTGCATCTGATAGGTAGTACATACCATCAAAGCAATGATATGTCAGTAATGATGATGGATAAGTGAGTTAGTGGATAGAGCGGATTTTAACATCAACTCAACCTCTCTGTCTGAATGGTGTTAAGTTTAATCCAATGTTGTTGCAGTTGTACAGGTAAACAGTAATTATTGCAACAAAGTACTGATTGCGTTTGTGAAGGATTGTGAGGTCAGTAGGCAAGCAACTCAAACATATAAAAGTTACAATAGAGAAAAAGACAGCTCAACTTGTGTACATTTGTATTTATCCTCCATGCTAGCACACAAAATTGGAGACAAACTTGTTAAATATGCTAATTATTGATTTTTAGGTAGGAGATAGGACAAGGGTTAATAGTTATTTAGTGTTGCTCTTCACAATGATGGACATTTCATTACACTGATTTGTTTTTTGTAGATGGGAAGGTGAATCACATGCTGTAGTGTACTTCACACTCATTCCATTTCTTTTCCTATGTCTGTTTCCCACTTCCCTCTTGTTCTGTTGAACCTTAAATGTTATTGCTTTGTAATGTCTTCCAGTCATTAAAGGACTTGAAAGCTTAATATCTGTTTCTGCAAGGATGCTGCTTTATCCAGAGTGTATGCCAGCTATTAATTTTATTTTGTTCTCAAGTAATACAAGAGTCTAAGTTGTTAAAGGAGTGTACTTAACAAACAATCTATACTCATTTAATGTGAAATGTTCATCATTAACAAGAGACAGCAGCACCTTTGGACTAGGTTGCAAAGCTTAATCAAATTAAAGATTTAAATAAATAAATTTATTTTATAAATTCATCAGAACCAGTGATCCTTTCAGCATAGATCCTATAAATTTCAGTTAATCATCAGGCTATGCCTCCAACTATCTAGACTTGAAGTCTTCTACCCAACTGTCTGTCCCTCTCTAATCTTCTTCTCCAGACACTCCAAGAAGCCTACCTCTTTGAGCAAGCTTTGTTTACTTGTTCTAATATCTCAAGTAACTTGGTGTCAAATGTTATTTGATACCATTCTGAGAAGCATTGTAAGACAGTTTACAATGTTTATTGTTGTAGTTATAGTTATTGGAAACCAATCATCTCAGTCCCAGGACTTCGCAGCAGAAATTCTTCAGCTCAGTGTTCTAGGCCTGATCATCTGCTGTCACTTTATCAATAACTTTTTTTTTAAAAAGTTCATTCAGGGGATGTGGACACAGCTAGCTGTGCCATCACTTACTGGCCATCCCTAGTTGTGTTTGACAAGTTAGTGGTGAGATGTATTCTTGAAATAAGAAAGCAAAGATTCTATCACAAACATTATGTCTGATTTGTCAACAGTCAGGGCAGAGCTGATTAGATTCCTGATATGAGTTACTGGGAGACAGTCTAACTGCTGAACATCTTCTACTACACTTAATGTCTACAGCGTAATTATTATCATCTTTATTTCCATCACATTTTATATATATGCATAATCTAGTACTTGCATTGAAACTAGACTGCAACAAACACACTTTCTTGATAATATTAAAAAGACATTATGACCAGAACTTACTCGAAAGAATGTATTCAATTTCAAGTTCTGGTGAAATTATTACCTTCTTTTGAGTAGGTGTACTTGTTATTTTGAGTAAAGGAAATGAGGTTTTGTAATCATGGGGAGATGTGTTTCTCAATTAAAGTGTTTGTTTTTTTTGTTCATGTAATTATTGCAATCTGCCGTGTTCATAAACAGCACTTTAACGAAGATAACAGCAGTGACATTTTTCATTCTCAAAGTTAGAGTTTGTTCTGTTAGTAACAAAGTACAAACTTAGTCTTTCCAGTGTTCAGAATCACAGTTATCTGTGTTATGAATGTTGTGAGACTTGAAAGAGTTCAGAAAAGATTTACAAGGATGTTGCCAGGGTTGGAGGATTTGAGCTAAAGGGAGAGGTTGAATAGGCTAGGGATGTTTTCCCTGGAACTTCTGATGCTGAGTGGTGACCTTATAGAGGTTTATAAAATTATGAGGGGAATGGTTAGGGTAAATAGACAAAGTTTTTTCCCTGGGGTGGGGGAGTCCAGAACTAGAGGGCATAATTTTAGGATGAGAGGGGAAAGATATAAAAGAGACCAAGGGGGCAACGTTTTCCACGCAGAGGGTAGTACATGTATGGAATGAGCTGCCAGAGGAAGTGGAGGAGGCTGGTACAATTGCAACAGTTAAAAGGCATCTGGATGTGTATAGGAATATTGTCCAAGTGCTGGCAGGTGGGACTAGACTGGGTTGGGATATCTGGTCGGCATGGACGAGTTGAACCGAAGGGTCTGTTTCTGTGGTGTACATTTCTATGACTCTATGCTGCAATCCATTTTGTGTAGCTGCACACTGCCATTCGGGAGGAATTTTTATTCAGTGACACAGAAGGAATGGTAATATATTTCGAAGTCAGGATGGTGAAGCTTGGTGGGGAATTTATAGGTGGTGACATTTCCACCATCTGCTACCCTTCTCCCTCTAGACAGTAGTGTCTGTGGGTCAGGAGAATACTGTCAAAGAAGCCTTGATGAATTTCTGCAGTGCAATTTGTAGTTGGTGTACACAACTGCTCCTGAGCATTCATGGTGAAAGGAGTGAAGGTTAAGTGTGAATGCAGCGCCAATCAAGCAGGTAACTTTGTCTGTATGTTGTCAAGTATATTCAAGGCTGAGATCATAATGTGTGAAAAAGTGGGGCTATTCACTGATTATTACACACTATTCATGACTCCTAAGATACTAAAGAAGCCTATGCCACTATACATCAGGACGGAGAGAAACTTGAAGTTTGGGATGATAAGTAGCACTTTACATTCATATCAGACAAGTACCATGCAATGACCATCTCAAACAAGTGAGATAATGTAGGCAAGTAACACAGTGGTTTCCACATCCACCTTTCACAAGGCTCAAGTGAGGAGTGTGATGCAATACTCCCCACTTGCCTTATTGGGTGCAGCTCCAACAAAACTCAAGATACTGGGCACCATCCAGGTCAAAGCAGCCTGTTTAAGTTGGACGACATCATCAGCTTCATTCTCTTCACAACCAACACACAATGGCAGTGCGTACCATCTACAAGATGCACTTCAACAAGACACTAAGGCTTCTTAAATGCTTAACCTCTTCCACCTAGTCAGACAGGGTTCGCAGTTAAGTAGGAACACCATCAACTGCAAGTTCCTTTCCAAGCCATACACCATCCTGACTCGGATGTATCACTGTTCCTTCACTGTCATATAGTCAAAGTCATAGAACTCCCTTCCTACCAGCACTATGGACATATCTACATCTCCAAGGGCAACCTGCAACAAGGCTATGGTTCGCCACCACCTTCTCAAGGACTATTAGGGATGTGCTATAAATGCTTGTCTCGCCAGTGATGCCTACATTCCATGAATGAATAATAATTTTTAAAAAGCTGTTTTATTTTTAATCAATTCTAACTTGCCTACTTGCCTCAGTTTTTTTTGTTGTCACTTAAATGACATAGCAATGAATCATATTACAAAGGTATGGATGCCAAATTTGGCCCTTCAAGCTTCCATCTGATAAATTCTTTAAGGGCAGCATCACATGACAGGAAGAGAAGATGAGGTCATTCTCTTAAAGTATGTATCACATGTCATCGAGAACGCCCTACTTTTAAAGTATACCACTGTGATAATTGGGAATATCCTACAACTCAAATCATATATAGATCTTTATTTAAAATTACCACATGAATTCTTCATTGTGCCAAAACTGGAAAAAATTGTGACTTAAAGGCTCAGTTTGATAGTTGAAAATGCTGCTAGTATCCTGGTGTCACAGACGAAAGTTAACTACACATGTCACCTTGTGAATAATTCAAACCCAGTCCTAAATGTGAATGAAATTTTAGAGCAGTAACATGATCTGTGAAAGCATTCAATGGAAATATGTAAATTATTAATGGGCACTGCATTAACACTTTCTGAAAAGAGAGCCAATTATTCCAAAACCAATTGTTTACAACTGTGATTAAATAGTAAGGTTTAAAAGACAAGGTTTCAATCAGTACTGTAATCACTGTTGGTAGCTTACTTCCTTACCAGCATACTATACTCTGAAAATTATACTATCGATCTGGGTCAACTCAGACTGTAAACCAAAAGAAACTTCGCACCTACTAAGTAGTAATTCTTTTTATTTTCTATTTCATTATAGAATTTTCACATTTTTCATGTAAATATACAAGAGACAATAAATTTCTATTATAGAAACTCCATACTGATTAAAAATGAATACAGAAAAGTTCTAAATTTTATATATTCATCCCAACTGTTTTAAAGTCACAAATATCACAGACACCTGAAAATTCACAATAATGGTTTTGCCTAACTGCTGTTCATGATTTAAAAGTTACTTTCATTTTCTCACAGAAGAATGCTCACAAACCTAATAAGTGCACAAAGCCAGCTGTCAGTCAGAGTGTCTCTCAGGAAGACTGGTTATTCCAACTCTTCAAATGTACGATAGGGTAATTATATCAACAATCTAGAATGACAGCCAGCCCAACAAAAAAAATCTTGATGACAATTTCTACAGCAAGCTTTTCCAGCTTCATTTATATTTAATAGGATTCACCAAGTTTGAGACAAATAACAAAGTGACCTAGTTTTATGTGTTCTAGTTATTTAAGTTGATTGCAGTCTAACTCACTGTTTCATCCTTAAAAGTCGAGCCTGGAAGGGCCCACAGTAGGCAGTGAAAACAAGAGAGGATAAAAGCATACATGATACCATCCTCACCTAATTTCTTTTCACAAATAAATCTGTCCATGATTACATTAATAAAAGTGAACAATGCATTCCCTGTGGTGATAATTTCCCATCCTCACACAAGACATTCTCCAGTCACTACAACTGTGTTAAATTTATTAATTTCAGAACAGATCAAGAACTCAAAGCACCAAAGAGCTTTAGCAGAGAAGAGATGTATTGCATCACAATCTGTAACTTCACTGCCCATCCCACACAGTCCCATTACTATCAAGCCAAGGAAGCAAGCCTGGTTAAAGCAAAGTTAAAAATCACACAACACCAGGTTATAGTCCAACAGGTTTAATTGGAAGCACACTAGTTTTCGGAGCGACGCTCCTTCATCAGGTGAAGAGGAGGGCTCGATCGTAACACAGAATTTATAGCAAAAATTTGCAGTGTGATGTAACTGAAATTATACATTGAAAAATTGATTGTCTGTTAAGCCTTTCATCTGTTAGAATACAATAGTTTCACTTCTTTCACGTGCAAATCACAAAACCTTTTTTAAAAAAGTTGCATTATTGGGTTAGCTGTTAACAATGGTGATAGCTAGACAATATGTGGAAGGTGTTAGCCCCCTGGAGCTAACACCTGGAAGCTAACACCTTCAACATATTGTCTACCTATCACAAGTCACAAATATAAGGGGCTCTGAATGAGAATGAAGGAGCCTCGATCATTGCAACTAAGCAATTCACGAGTTAGGGCTATTGTGTGAATCAACAGACTGACTAGGACACCAGAAAATAAGAATGTAGGGCAGTTAAAAGAAATGTAGCAATAAGTGTCAGTGTGTTAAGGGGGTCTGACACTGTTCTCTACAGCCATCAATAAGAATCCAGGCAGCTGTGTTATCTGCCTATGCTAGTGTTCAGGGTATCTGTTCAAGCTCGAGAGAATCATGCAGTGGTAGAGGAAGGATCCAGTTGTCATAGTCCATTTTAAAACTAACACTACAAAGGTGACCAGTACAGAGATTCTACACAAGCAGTATAACGGCCTATGCAATAAATTTAAAAGTAAATTCTCAAAAGTGATAATCTCTGGTTTGTTACCTGGCTCTCATGCAAATTGGAATAGGGAAAGTCAGATCTAAAAGGTAAACGATGCAGTAGGAATGGATTCCAGTTCACAGAGCGCTGGCATCAGTACTGGGGTATACTGCTGGGTAGGGTTTCACCTGATCTTGGTTTGGAGCTGTTGCTCTTGCAAGAAGCGTGACTAGGGGAGTAGAGAGAGTTTTAAACTAAACTGGATGAGAGGGAAGGAATCACAAAGAGTGAAATAAATTAGAAGGAAATAAAACAACAGATCAAGAATGTTAATGAAACATCAAAAAATACTGAAAGAACTATGGATGTTATAAATCAGAGACAAAAATAGAAACTTCTGGAAAAGCACAACAGACGATAGGGCAGGAAGACACAGTGATTGCCAAGTTATGGTTGTGCCAGCAGATAGAACCAAGAATTTACAAAAAGTGTAAAACAACACTAAATGAAGGACTCTGCACTGAAATGCCCACAACTTTGTCAATAAAACATGAATTTCCAGCTCAAAAACAAGTTTATATGTGTCACTTGACAACTGACAACCATTATAGAGATGTGGCTAAGGAAACCAAGACTGTGACATTTAGGACAGACAGGAAGTTGGAAAAATGCAGTGGGTCTGTTCATTAAAGAGGACATTAGTACCACAGTGAGAAATGATCTTAGTTCCGAAGCTCATGACAGAGTCAGTTTGGATGGAACTAAGAAACAGCAAGTGTCAGAAAACTCTGGGGTGAGAGTTGTGGTTGCATATGAATCAGGAAATTAGGGGGAAATTCAGTAATTATGAGAGATTTCAATTTACATCTAAACAGGGTAACCCCAATCATAGAGTCATAAAGATGTAAAGCACGGAAACAGACCCTTCAGTCCAATTCGTCTATGCCGACCAGATATCCTAACCTAATCTAGTCTCATTTGGCAACACTTGGCCCATATTCCTCTAAACCCTTCCTATTCATATACTCATCCAGATGCCTCTTAAATGTTGTAATGGTACCAGCCTCCACCACTTCCCCTGGCAGCTCATTCCATATACACACGACTCTCTGTGTGAAAAAGTTGCCCCTTAGGTCTTTTTTATATCTTTCCACTCTCAACTTAAACCTATGCCCTCTAGTTCTAGACTCCCCTACCAGAGGGAAAAGACTTTGTCTATTTATCCTATCCATGCCAATCAGTTTCAGGAATAATTAATATCAATATCTTGAACTTCCTCATTTGCACAGAACATTAAAGGGAAGAATTGTTGTAAACTATATATTAATTCTTCTCATGCAAACCATTACCTATCTGGCATGTCATTTAATGTAGTTTCCGAATTCATCCTGATCAAATTGCCTCTCGTCTCTTTCCAAAGGCTCCTTCAGAATTAGATCATTAGTTAGTGCTTTTCCATTGCAGAATCCTAGATCTTGAATAGTTCATTTCCTAGTTCATTCCTGAACATTCTATTCCAAAAAAGCATACATTCCAACATCTGTCCCCTCATTAGATGATTAGCTTTTACAAATGTACCAAATTAAGAGCAAAATCAACTGTGTGGGATGAGCGTATTTATTGGTTGATAAGTTTTATCTGGTTGTTAAAGTTGTTGCCATAGCCTATTCACCAATTAGTGATGACTGACAGTTAACTGTCAGGCTTTGTTTAAATTTTAATCCTGGCAGGTTGACTCTGATTGGTCAGGGCACTATCCCAAGAAATAAGTCAGGGAATGGCTCTCACGTATTTTATTGAGCTGGTACAGGCACAATGTATCTATGAAATAATAGGGTGCAGTGCATTTTTATGCAATCTTGTAAATTGTCCTGATGAGTGAAACACAGTAAGCTCTGAGAAAATGTGTTTCGTTTCTGCCAAACTCAGCTTCTATACAACTAAACAAATGTTAATATTAAATTTAAAAAATTGGTAAGACTTAAAAGTAAGTAAAAATCTGAATCTAATTATTTACCACAAGAGTGGTAAAAGAAGTAGCTGCTGAATAGTAGGTCCATTGGTAATCATCTTACAAACTTCTGAGACACCCTGGAACAGTCATGCAAATTGAAGGGTTTCAAATTTTACCAGTGTTGAAACTTTATTGCTGGAACAGCACAGCAGGTCAGGCAGCATCCAGGGAACAGGAGATTCGACGTTTCGGGCACAGGCCCTGGGCCTGTGCCCGAAACGTCGAATCTCCTGTTCCCTGGATGCTGCCTGACCTGCTGTGCTGTTCCAGCAATAAAGTTTCAACTTTGATCTCCAGCATCTGCAGACCTCACTTTCTCCTCTTCAAATTTTACCACACAATTTAAGAAAGGGATAGTGAGAGAGAGAATAATGAACTGCAGACCCTATTAGCTAAATATGAGTTGCAAGGAAAATGCTAGAATCTATAAAATAGAATTTAATAATATGTCACTTGAAAAATGGTGGTGTGATTGAGCAGGGTCAACATGGATTTATGAACAAGAAACACGTGTAATTTTTTGAACAGGTAATTAGCAGACTAGATAAGGGAGAACCTGTAGAACATCTATATTTACATTTTCAAAAAAGCTTTGATGAGTCCCACACGAGACATTAGCAAACAAAATTAGAGCACATTAGATTAAGAGGAATAAACTGACAGGGTTAAGAATTGAGTAATGAATAGAAAACAGTAGGAATACATAGTTCACATGTAAGGCTGCCAGACAATAAGAGCAGGAGTAGGCCAGTCAATGCCCCACCATTCAATAAGATCATGGCTAATCAGATAATTTTCAACTCAACTTCTCTGCTTCAGCCCAAAAGCACTTAATTTCCTTGTTGACAGATTTTCAATCTTAATCAAACACATTTTGTAATCCAATGAACTAGTGGGCTATCTTAAGGATTGATATTTGGGCTATTCACAATCTACATCAATGTTTTGCATGTAGGAATTAAAATTTTCCAAGCTTGCAGATGACACAAAACTAAGTGGAAGTGAGAGATGTGAGGATCATATAAAGATACTTGAAGGGGATTTGGAAAGGCTAAGTGAGGTGTCAAAAAATTGACAGGTAGAACACAAATGAGTAATAATCTACTTTCAGGAAAACAAAAAAGGTGTACATCTTTGTACTGAGGGGAAGTGTGGAACTTTAGAATGACTTGGGTTTCATTGTTCATGAGTCACTTAACATGCAGACACAGCTAAATGATGTGTTGTCCTATACAACAAGAGGAATTGAATGTAGGAGTATGACTTAATGCAATTGTAGATGGCCTCATTAAGTGTACAAAACTTGACAGGATGGAAGCAAAAGGGTGGTTCCCCTGGCTGGGGTACTAGAATTAGAGGACACGGTCTCAAAGTGAGAGATATACTATTCAGAACTGAGATCATGAGGAATTTCTTCAGATACAGGCTGGTGAATCATTGAGATTTTATTCCTTAGAGGGCTGTGGGGACTCAGTCTTTGAATATGTTTAAATAGGGTCAATAGACTTCAACATAGTAAAAACAACAAGGGGGAAAAGACACTGCAGTAAAACAGTGTGAGGTAAATAATCAATGAATGGTGGAGTGGAGTCAAAGAACTGAATATTCTATTCCTGCTCCAAATAAAGACACTGAAACACTTGTCGTAATCTTCTTTCTGAACTATCAAGCAAATAACTGTTCTTGGTAACCTTCTGGGGTTCCCATCAGCACAGAAGTCAGGATTATCCAATTCCTTTTACCCCATGTGATAGAGAAACATTCAAGTGCATTGATTGATTTAAGGACTATGGGGTTCAACAGCATACCAGTTACAGCACTGAAGGCCTATTCTCCAGAACTAGCCATAGCACTAACTACAACAACACTGCCACTTGGGCAAGAATTTGGAAAGTTGCTCACAATTACCTGCAAGAAATGGGACAAATCCAATGCAGCCGATTGCCATAGCATCAATGTACTCCTGACCATCAGTAAAATGATGAAAAGCATCAAGTTGAAATTTTAACCAATAACCTATCTTCAGTTTCAGTTCTTTTGGGTCCTGCAATAATCATCACTTGATTCTAGACCATGTTCATACATTTTAGACCAGGATCAATAATCATCTGATTTCATTACATCTTTGGCCCCATCAAGAAAGGAACAGCTAAACACCAGACAAGAGATGAAAACGACTGCAGTTGACATCAAGGCTACATTTGACCAAATGTAGCGTCAAGGTGCTCTGGCAAAATCGGAATCATTAGGAATCAGCGCAAACTCTCCACTAGTATGAATCATATCTAACACAAAGCAGAAAGAATGTGACTGTTAGAGGTCAATCATCTCAGTATCAGGACATTACTGCTGGATCTCCTCAGGGTAGTTTCCAAGGTCCACCTTCAGTTACTTCAAAGGACATTCCCTCCATTGTACAGTCAAATGTGGAAAATGTTTACCAATATTAGCACAATATTCAGCACCACCTATGCCTCCTCACATACTGAAGGAGAATGTGTTCATAGGATGTCAGCCATTGCTCACAGGGAGCAAGACCCGGACATCATATAGGCCAGGGTGAAAGTAGTATGAGATAGCATTCATGCCACAAAGTGTCAGGTAACAAGCCTCTCAAAAAGAGAGAATCTGCTTTTGACATTCAATGGTATTGCCATCATGGAATACCCAGATAACATCAACTTGGATGTGTTCTTCAGCCAGTGGTGGATCTGTGGAATTCATTGCCATAGAGGACTGTGGAGGCCAGGTCATTGAGTATATTTAAGACTGAGACAGATAGGTTCTTGATTGTCAAGGGGACCAAGGGTTACAGGGAGAAAGATGGAAAATGGGGTTGAGAAACTTATCAGCCACAACTGAAAGGCTGTGCAGACTCGCTGGGTTGAATGTCCTAATTTGTGTTCCTATGTCTAATGGTCTTATAGTTATCAATCACCAGAAACTGATGGATAAGCCATATAAAATACTGTGGCTACAAAGGTCAGGAATTCTGCAGCGCAGAACTCAACTGACTCCTAAGGTTGTCCACGTCTAAAAGGTATTAGTCACTAATGTGATGAAATATTCTCTACTTGACTAAGTGAGTTTACTTCCAACAACACTGAAGAATCTTGACATTATCCATGACATGACAAACAACCCCATTTGAGTGGCACTCCATCTACCATCTTCGACATACACTGCCCACAAGATGGGCACATTGGTAATGTGCACCACCTACAAAACACACTACAGCAACTTGCCAAGCCTCTCCAGCACTTTCCAAATCCACAGCATCCACCACTGAGAAGGACAGATGCATGGGGACAATCACGACAGTCAAATTCCCCCTCAAATCACATATCCAACTGACTTATAGAGTCATAGAGATTGAAAATATATAGCTGTTCCTTCATTGCTACTAGGCCAAACACTTATTCAGTGCATTCAGTGAAAAGTAAAAATGTTGAAGCTCTGGTTCAAACTTAGAAAAATAGTCTGAAATACAGACATGAGATCAAAGTAGCATGTGGCCAGGTGTGACAAGTCCAAGTAAAATTGGAGTCAATGATAACTAGAGCAAAATTCTCGACTGGTTGGAGTCATACTAAGCACAAAGGAAGATGCTGTAGTTGTTTGAGATCAATCATCTAACTCCCAAGAACTTCTCAAGAGATGGGCAATAAATGCTGGCCTAGCCAGTAATGCCCACATCCTGTGAACAAATTGTGAAAAATCCTGGTACAAAGGACAATGGTAATGATGTGAGAAAAATCCTCTCAGCCCGGAAACTTCTTAAGGTAGTGTCATGGGCCTAACTATTTTCACCTTCAATGACCATCTCTCATCTAGGATGTGGTGATATTTGAAGAACAAATGTATTCAATTCCACTTGCCACTTTTCAGAACAATCATACACACATCCAGCACTACCTTGATAACATTCAAGTTTTGGCTGATTAGTAGCAGTTAATATTTTTTCCACACAAGTGCCAAACAATGGCCATCTCCAATTACAGAAATGCGTCAGTTTGGCATTCAACGGCATTATATCACTGAGGCTTTCAAGGCTACGAACCAAATGCTAAAACCAAATGGGATTAGGTAGTTGTTTTGACCAGTGTAGACGTGATGGGCTAAAGGGCCTTTTTCAGTGCTATAGATCTCTATGAATGTGAATCGCACCTTTAATCAGAAACCGATCAGGACCAGCTAATATAAATACTGTTATTACAAGTGCAGATATTGTTTTGTATCGTAAGTGACTCACCTCTTGACTCTCCAAACCTGTCCACAATCTACGAGGCATCCATTTACTTACCTAAGCGCAGTCAAGGAACTCAACACAATGCAAGACATAGCAGTCCTCCACCTTAAGCAATCAATTACTCTGTTCACTACCAGGTCAGTAGCTGAATGCACCATCTACACGAAGAACTGCTGGAATTCGCTAAGATGTCCATGGCAAGACTTTGTGATTACATCTCTGATTTCAAAAATGATTCATAATCTGGACCACAGGCTACTATTTATTTAACAAGTTATGGCGGATCTGATTAAGGCCTCAAGTTCACTTTCCTGCCGACCCACAATATCCTTCAACTCCCGTCACTCAGAATCTAACTCAGCCTTAAAGATGTATCACAGTTTCTGCCTCCACTGCTTTTTAGATGAGGAATTTCAGACTTGCAACTCAGAAAAATGGTACTCAGCTCCACCTTATATAGGAGAATCTATATTTTTAAACAAAATCACTGGAGAAACCCAACAGGCCTGACAGCATCTGTGGAGAGAGAAACAGAGCCAAAGTTTTCTGTCCAGAATGGCTCTTCTTCAGAACTCATTATTTTTTTAAATTGTGCCCCTTTGGTCTAGTCTTTCCCATAATATCAACAAGCGGAAGGGAGAGGAGATCAAACAACAGGATGATTGCCAATTGCTAAAAAAAATGGAAAATGCTAGAAACACTCAGCATGCTGGGCAACATTTCTATAACTGGAAAGTACGGCTAACATGTCAGACCTACAAGAGCAGGCTTTAAAGCAAAAGCATTCTAAGTGAAAAAGAACCAAAGAATGCAAAAACCTAATATCCACGATATCTTGTTAATTCTAATTACTGTCTGGATTTATTTTCAAATAAAAGCAATTCACAGAAGCAACAATATTAAGCAAATGCAAAAGTGTACAAGTAGAAAACTGTTGTTTAGAAAGCATTAATTATACCGGTTATTCCAATTATTGGAACTGTTTCTACAATTAATTCATGGCCTTTTTTATTGCTACGTATACAATTCTGAGCTTTTGGACAAAAATAAGCTTCTGAATAGCTGTGCAATCTGGTGCATTCTCAAACAAATTACTGATAATGTAGATGTTAACATAGTTATTACTTTCTAGATCAGGCCAATAAGATTAGGTTATCTTCCTTTTTTTTATGGCTTCAACACAACATCCAAAAATATTACAATCATAGAATCCCTAAAGCGTGGAAACTGGCCCTTCAGCCCTACAAGTCCACATTGACCGTCTGAAAAGTAACCCATTCAGACCCCTTCCCCTACCATATTACTATACATTTACCCCTGACTAATGCACTTAACCTACACATCCCTGAGCACGATGTGCAATTTAGCATGGCCAATTCACCTAACCTGCACATCTTTGGATTGTGGAAGAAAACCGGAGCACCCAAAGGGAACCAATGCAGACACAGGGAGAATGTGCAAACTCCACATAGACAGTCACCCGAGACCGGAATCGAACCCAGGTCTCTGGCGCTGAGAGGCAGCAGTGGGAAGCACTGAGCCACCGTGCTGCCGATGTTGATTGTGATCATGCACAGCACACACTCTGCAGTTACTTAATATTATTTGGAGTGGATCAATTTGTCTGTATCTATTTGTCTGTCGGGTCAGGGATGTCACCGATTGGCTGCAGAGCATTCTGAAAGGAAAGGGTGACAGCCAGTTGTATTGGTAAAAAAAATGGGATGAGGTCTTACAAGCAGAATTTAGGAAGTTAGGAGCCATGTTAAGAGGAGGACCTCAAAGATAGTGATCTCAGGATTGCTACCAGTGCCACGTGCTAGCCAGGGTAGAAATGAAAGAATAGGCAGGATGAACACGTGGCTTGAGGGATGGTGTAGGAGACAGGGGTTCTGGTTTGTGGGACATTGGGACCGGTCTGGGGAAAATGGGGCTATTACAAATTGGACAGTCTACACCTGAACCAGACTGGAACTAATGTCATTAGGGGAATTTTTTGCTAATGCTGTTGGGGAGGTTTTAAACTAATGTGGCAGGGGACTGGGAACCAGAAGAGAAGACTACTAGACAGTGAGGTGGAAACTAGAGCCTGTAAGAATCATGAAGTTAGCATTACCAAGGGGAGGAGTAGGCAGAGAGTAGATGAACACAAAAGAACTGGCGGCCTGAAGTGCATATACTTTAATGCAAGGAGTATTAGTGGGTAAGGCAGATGAACTTAGGGTTTGGATTGGTGCCTGTATGACGTTATTGCAATCACAGAGACTTGGCTGAAGGAAGAGCATCTTTGGCAACTAAATGTTCCAGGATATAGATGCTTCAGACAGGGGAGGAAGGGAAGTAATAGGGGTGGGGGGGGGGGGTTACATTGCTGGTCAGGGATGATATCATTGCAGTGCTAAAGGAGGACATTATGGAGGGCTTGAGCAATGACACATTATCTCACAGCTGAGAAATAAGAAGGGTGCAGTTACACTGTTAGGGCTGTGTTACAGGCCTCCCAACAGCAAGCGTGAGGTAAAACACCAAATAGGTAAACAGATTATGGAAAGATGTAGAGGCAACAGGGTGGTGGTGATGGGAGATTGTCATTTTCCCAATATTGACTGGGATACACTTTGTGTCAGAGGTCTGGATAGCGCAGAATTTGTAAGGACCATCCAGGAAAGTTTTCTAGAGCAGTATGTCAATAGTCCAACGAGGGAAGGGGTCGTACTGGACCTGGTGTTGGGGAATGAGCCAGGCCAGGTGGTATAAGTTGCAGTGGAGGATTTCTTTGGGAATAGTGACCACAATTCTGTAAGTCTTAGATTACTCTCAGACAAAGATGAGAGTGGTCCTAAGGGAAGAGTACTAAACTGGGCCAAGGCCAATTATGCTAAAATCCCCAGAACCAGATGAGATCTATCCCAGATTGCTGAGGGACGCGAGGGGTGGGGTGGGGGGGGGGAAATAGCTAGGGCCCTGATATCTTTGTAGCAACGTTAAACACAAGTGAGGTGCCGGAGGACTGGAAGGTTGCTAATGTTGGCCCCTGTACAAAAAGGGTAGTAGGGATATTCCAGGTAACTACAGACCAGTGGGCCTGATGTCAATGGTGGGAAAGTTGCTGGAGAAGGTACTGAGAGAAATGTGGACTGGGAGCAGCTATTGGAGGGAAGTCCACATTTGATATGTGGGAGGCTTTCAAAGAGAGGTTGAAGATAGTGTAGGATAGGCATGTCCCTTTGAAAACAAGAGATAGGAAAGGCAAGATTGGTGAAGCATGGATGGTAGGAGAAATCATTCAACTAGCCAAGAGGAAAAGGGAAGCGTTCATATGGCCCAGGCAGTGAAGAACAGAATGGGTCTTGGAGGAATATGAGGAGAGTGGGACCAATGTTAAACAAGGAATCAAGCAAGCTAAAAGGGGTCATGAAATAACTTTAGTTAGCAGAATTAAGGATAATCCCAAGACCTTTTATTCATATACAAGAAGCAAGAGGGTAACAAGAGAAAGGGTTGGTCTATTAAAGGATAAGGAAGGAAGGTTGTGTCGAACCTGAGAAAATGGGTGAGATTCTCAATGATTACTTTCATCAGTGTTCACGGAGAGGAGGGACATGATGAATGTTGAGATTAGAGATAGAAGCTGGTTTACTCTGGATCACATTGATATAAGGAGGGAAGATGCGTTGGGTAGCCTAAAGGATATTACGGTTGACAAATCCACAGAACCAGATGGGATCTATCCCAGGTTGCTGAGGTACACGAGAGGGGAAATAGCTCGGGTCCTGATATCTTTGTAGCATCCTTAAACACAGGTGAGGTGCCGGAGGACTGGAAGGTTGCTAATGTTGTCCCCTGTACAAAAAGGGTAGTAGAGATATTCCAGGTAACTACAGACCACTGGACCTGACGTCAGTGGCAGGAAAGTTGCTGGAGAAGGTACTGAGATAAAATCTACTTATATTTGGAACAGAACGGGTCTATCAGTGATAGGAAACATGGTTTTGTGCCGGGGAGATCGTGCCTTACCAACCTAATAGAGTTCTTTGAGGAAGTGACCAAGCCGATAGATGAAGGAAAGTTTGTAGATGTCATATACACGTACTTTAGTAAGGCATTTGATAAGGTTCCCCATTGTAAACTAATAGAGAAAATGAAGCCACATGGTGTGCAGAGTGTTCTAGCTAGGTGGATAAAGAACTGGTTGAGCAACAGGAGACAGAGAGCAGTAGTTGAAGGGAGCTTCTCGAAATGAAGAAAGGTGACAAAAAAAATGATCTGGAAGTGGGCATTGTTGGTCTGATCAGTAAGTTTGCAGATGATACAAAGATTGGTGGAGTAGCAGAAAGCATAGGGGACTGTCAAAGAATACAGGAGGACATAGATAGACTGGAGAGTTGGGGGGAGAAGTATCAGATGGAGTTCAACCCAGGCAAATGTGATGTGATGCATTTTGGAAGGTCTAGCTCTAAAGCGAACTATACTGTAAACAGAAGAGCCTAGGGAAAAGTTAATGAGCAGAGAGATCTGGGAGTTCAGTCCATTGTACCCTGAAGGGGGCTGCAGAAGTGGATAGAGTGGTCAAGAAAGCATATGGTATGCTTGACTTCATTGGATAGGGTACTGAGTATAAGAGCTGGAAGGTAATGTTAAGATTGTACAAGACATTGGTTCGGCTGCATTTAGAATACCGTGTACAGTTCTGATCGCCACATTACCAAAAGGATGTGGACGCTTTGGAGAGGGTGCAGAGAAGGTTTACAAGAATGTTGCCTGCTATGGAAGATGCTAGCTATGAAGAGAGGTTGAGTAGGTTAGAATTATTTTCACTAGAAAAAAGGAGATTGAAGTGGGACCTGATTGCGGTTTACAAAATCATGAAGGGTATAGACAGGGTGGATAGAGATAAGCTTTTTCCCAGGGTGAGGGATTCAATAACGAGAGGTTACGCATTCAAAGTGAGAGGTGAAAAGTTTAAGGGGGATACATGTGGAAAATACTTTACACAAAGGGTGGTAGGTGCTTGGAACGAGTTGCTAGCAGAGGTAGCAGAGGCAGGCATGGTAGCTTCATTTAAGATGCATCTGGACAGATCCATGAGTAGGTGGGGAGCAGAGAGATACAGATCTTTAGGAATTGGGCGATATGTTTAGACTGTGGATTTGGATGGGCACAGGCTTGGAGAGCCGAAGGGCCTGTTCCTGGGCTATAAATTTTCTTTGTATGCTGGGATCTATAATGGGGACTTCTGAAGGAAATTGTGGAGATTATTATCAACTCAACATTTAAGACACTTACTAATGTTTCAGCCTGGTCTCTTGTAAACATATGCTGACCTACATGATGGCTAAAATAGGAATGTTCATGAAGCTGCTTTCTGCAGTTAGTTGAGTTAGCAGTAACTCTTGATCAATGTGGAAGCTCAGGGATGTCCCTGACTCCTTCACATGCAAGAAGTGTGCCCAGCTGCAGCTCTCATTAGATTGCATGATGGCAATGGAGCTGCAGATGGACTCACTTTGGAACATATGCGATGCTAAGGGGGTCTTGGGGATAGCACATTTAGCAAATTGGTCACACCGTAGATTAGGACTGCTGAGGGAGAAAGGGAATGGGAGTCCAAAAGGCAGAGAAAGAGCGGGGAGGCAGTGCAGGTGTCCCCTGCGGTCATCACCCTCCAAAACCAGTATACTGTTTTTGATACTGTTGGAGTAGAAGGAAGCAGTAGGGGAAGGCAGCAGTAGCCATGTTCATGGCACCGTGGCTGGCTCTGCTCTACAGAAGGGTGGGAAAAACAGCAGAAGGGCTACAGTCATAGGGGATTCAATTGTTATGGGAGTAGATAGACGGTTCTGTGGTCAAAAACCAGACTCCCGAATGGTATGTGGCCTCCCAGATGCACAGGTCAGGGGTGTCTCAGCCTAGCTGCAGAACATTCTGAAGAGGGAGGGTGAACAGGCAGTTGTCGTGGTGCACATAGGCACCAATGATATTGGTTAAAAAACAGGATGAGGTCTTACAAGCAGAATTTAGGAATTAGGAGCCAAGTTAAAAAGTAGAACCTCAGAGGTAGTAATCTCAGGATCGCTACAAGTGCCACGTGCTAGTCAGATTAGAAATTAAAGAATAGGCAGGATGAATGTGTGGCTTGAGAGACAGTGCAGGAAGAATGGTTCACAAATTTGGGACATTGGGACTGGTTCTGGGGAGTTGGAACTATTACAAACTGGACAGTTTACACCTGGGTCAGACTGGAACCCAATGTCCTTGGAGGTGCTTTTGCTAACGATGTTGTAGAGGGTTTAAACTAATGTGGCAGAGGGATGAGAACCAAATGAAGAGGTTGGTGGACAGGAAGGAGGTAGTAACTAAAGCCTGTAAAGGACTAGATAATGAAGTCAGCGTGACGAAGGGGAACGGTAGGCAGGGAGCAGATGATGAAAGCAAAGGCATTGGTGGTCTGAGGTGCATTTGTTTTAATGCAATAAGTGTAGTAAGTAAGGCAGATGAACTTAAAGCTTGGATTAGTACCTGGGGTATGACGTTATTGCTATTACTGGGACTTGGTTGAGGGAAGGGCATGATTGGCAACTAAATATCACAGGGTATAGATGCTTCAGGTGGGATAGATAGGTAAAAGGGATGGAGCAGTTGCATTACTGGTCAAAGAGGATACCACAGTTGTGCTAGAGGGCACTATGGAGGACTCGAGCAGTGAGGAGCATCCAGGCGGGTTTTCTAGATCAGTATGTAAATAGTCCAACTCAGGAAGGGGCCATACCTGACATGGTGTTTGGGAATGAGCCTGGCCAGGTGGTTGAAGTTTCAGTACGGGATTACTTTGGGTATATGGATTACAATTCTGTAAATTTTTGAATACTCATGGACAAAACAGAAGTGGTCCTAAAGGAAGAATGCTAAACTGGAGGAGGCCAAAACTATACCAATATTCGGCAGGAGCTGGGGAATGTAAATTGGGAGCAGCTGTTTGAAGGAAAATCCACATTTGATAAGTGGAAGGCTTTTAAATGGAGATTGATTAGAGTACAGGAGAGATATATTCCTGTGAAAATGAGGGATAGAAATGGCAAATTAGGGAACCATGGATGACAGGTGAAATCGAGAGACTAGCTAAGAGGAAAAAGGAAGCATACATAAGGTCTAGGCGACTGAAGACAGACGAAGCTTTGGAAGACTATCAGGAATGTAGGAGTAATCTCAAATAGGGAATTTAGAGGGCTGAAAGTCTTGAGCAAACAGGATTAAGGAAAATCCCAAAGCCTTTTATTCACATACATAGGAACCTCAGTTATCCAAATGACACTGGCGGGAAATATCTTGTTGAGTTAATCAAATTCCGGATAATCGAATGCCGGATAACATTGCTTAGCTAAGCATCGGGACCTTGCAATCTTGCCAAATAATCCAATATTCGGATAATCGAGATTCCTCTGTATATGGAGCAAGAGAGTAACTAGAGAAACGGTTGGCCCATTCAAGGACAAAGGAGAGAAGTTATGCATGGAGTCAGAGAAAATGGGTGAGATTCTTAATGAGTACTTTGCATTGATATTCACTGAGGAGAGGGACATGATGGATGTTGAAGTTAGGATAGATGTTTGATTACTCTAGGTCAAGTCGGCATAAGGAGGGAGGAAGCGTTGGGTATTTTAGAAGGCATTAAGGTAGACAAGTCCCCAGGTCCGGATGGGATCTACCCCAGGTTACTGAGGGAAGCGAGAGAGAAAATAGCTGGGGCCTTATCAGATATCTTTGCAGCATCCTGGAACACAAGTGAGGTCACAGAGTTCTGGAGAATTGCTAATGCTGTCCCCTTGTTTGAGGAGGATAGTTTAAGCAGGTAATTACGAATGGGTGAGTCTGACATCTGTGTTAGGGAAGCTGATGGAGAAGATACTGAGGGATAGGATGTATTCCCACTTGGAAGAAAATGGATTATCAGAGATAGACAACATGGTTTTGTGCAGGGAAGGTCATGCCTAGCCAACTTAATAGAATTCTTTGAGGAAGTGACAAAGTTGATTGATGAGGGAAGGGCTGTACATGTCATGTACATGGGCTTCAGTAAGGCATTTGATAAGATTCCCCATGGTAGGCTATGGAGAAAGTGAAGTCACACGGAGTCCAGAGTGTACTAGCTAGATGGATACAGAATTGGCTGGGTAACAGGAGACAGACTGTGGTCGTGGAAGGGAGTTTCTCAAAATGGAGACCTGTAACCAGTGGTGTTGCACAGGGATCAATGCTGGCACCACTGTTGTTTGTGATATACATAAATGATCTGGAAAAAGGTATAGGTAATCTGATTAGCAAATTTGCAGATGACACTAAGATTGGTGGAGTAGCAGAAAATGAAGGGGACTGTCAGAGAGTACAGCAGAATATAGATAGATTGGAGAGTTGGGCAAAGAAATGGCAGATGGAGTTTAATTCGGGCAAAGGCAAGGTAATGCACTTTGGAAGATCCAATTCAAGAGCGAACTACACAGTAAATGGGAAAGTTCTGGGGAAAATTGATGTACAGAGAGATTGGAGTATTCAGGTCCATTGTTCCCTGTAGGTGGCAACGCAAGTCAATAGAGTGGTCAAGGCTGCATACGGCATGCTTTCCTTCATCGGACAGGGCATTGAGTACAAGAGTTGGCAGGTCATGTTACAGTTGGATAAGACTTTGGTTTGGCCACATTTGAAGTACTGTGTACAGTTCTGGTCACCACATTACCAAAAAGGTATGGACGCTTTGGAGAGGGTGCAGAGAAGGTTCATTAAGATGTTACCTGGTATAGAGGGCGCTAAAGAGAGAATAATTGGGATTTTGACTAGAAAAACCGAGGTTGAGGGGTGACCTGATTGTGGTTTCCAAAATCATGAGAGGTATCGACAGGGCGGATATAGCAAGAAGCTCGTTCCCAGAGTGGGTATCTCAATTACTAGGGGTAACAAGTTCAAAGTGAGAGGGGAAACGTTTAGGGGAGGTACATGTGGAGAGCTCTTTAGGCACAGCGTGGTGGGTGCCTGGAATGTGCTGCCAGCGGAGGTAATACAGGAGGGCACAATAGCCTCATTTAAAATATATCTGAACAGATACATGAATGGGAAGGGAGCAAGGGGATACAGACCCTTTGAAAAAAGGTGACAGGTTTAGATACAGGATTTGCATTGCTACAGGAATGGAGGGCCAAGGGGCCCTTTCCTGTGCTGTAATTTTCTTTGTGGTTTGAGTGGCTTTACATCACAATTCTTGCCTGAATATGGTAGTGTTAGAAAACATTAGCCTAATGTATTGGTTGTAGAATTGCTTTATCTCTCACCAGATTTCTTTTATTCAGCATGGAACAAAACAGGTACTTAAATGCATACTTTAATGTTGTAAAAACAGACTGAAAGGTATGGTCAAAATTTGTCAAAGTCTAACACTGAATCATATATAGTGAACTATTAGGTCAGATGGAGACAGTGAGATCTGCAGATGCGGAGATCAGAGTTGAGAGTGAGTTGCTGAAAAAGTACAACAGGTCAGGAGCAGGAAAATCGACATTTCGGGCCGGAGCCCATCATCAGGAATGAGACTGGGTGCCTTGGGGGTGCAGAGATAAATGGGTGGAGGGGTGGGGCTGGGAGAAGGTAGCTGAGAGCCAGATAATCAAATGCCCAGTCGCTTGAAATAACAGAAACATATAAAGGTAGTGAGTTTAAAGGGAGGAAATTCCGGAGTTTAGCACAAAGACGACTGAAACCACAGTGGTCCATGATGGAGCATAAAAGTTTGAATGTGCAAGAGCCAAAATTTGACAAATGCAGAGGTTCCATGGGGTTGTAGAGCTGAAGAACTTACAAACAGAGAGGGAAGTGAGGAGCCAAGAGGGATTTAAGCACTTAAGACAATTGGAAAATAAATAAGGTTGCCATAGTCTTAACAGACCATAGGGCTGTTCTCCTAGCGGATAGAGACAACTGGTGGTGGTTTGATTGGAGGGTCGCAATGCGTCAGGCAGGAGAAGAGATTGAGAAGGAGAATCTGTCATTGTAACCTCAGTTGTTGCAGGAATTAAACCCATGCAATTGGCATCACTCTGCATCGCAAACTGGACATCCAGCCAACTGAGCGAACTGACTCTGACTGAATAAACATTTGAGTTATGAAAGCTTCATATTTAAACATTTTCATGGACTTGAAGATTGTAGATACCTGGATTGTTTTCTTTCAAAGAGGTGAATGAAACAACATGGTAAATTTTGTGAAATCAAGACATTTCTTTTTGGACACACATCTTGTGAAAAGTTTCCAGCTCAGTCCTATTACTGATAAAGGACCCTTGTCATGGGTCCATTATGATATCTGAAATCCCAGTCCAGCTGCTTTCACATGAGAAGCAGCCGAAAGAATTTGTTGCTATTTCCAACAAGATCTACAGAAGTCCACAAAGACAAATGCATACATTCAGTGACATCACTCTTCTAGCACCAGAATGTCAGGTTGTCAGTCAGTTGAGCATATCAAATCTTATCCTTTTTGCCTTCAAGAATTCAGAGATATTGGCAAAGTTTTTTTTAAATCTCTGCCAATAAATCCATGTTTTTTCCTTTTACATAGATTCACACAACGTGTTTGTTTGTTCACATGTTTGGGATTATTTGGAAGTGTAAAAATTTTATTTTCATACCTCAAACTATATTAAACAGTTTACACTTTCATGAAAAAATCTTTGATTTTTGAAACCAAACCTATGTATATTGAAGAAGTTTGGTTGATCAATTTTTTATTCTAAGTCTAATTTAGAAAAAAAAGCATACCATTGATCATACCAAGTACTGGGCAAAATATTAAATAGATATTGTGATCTGTGGATTAGCGAGATTAGAGAACAACACTGCACTCTTCCCATCTCAGTCATAACAAAACTGAAGCCTCTAGCATGATTTCTAATGAGGACCACATTTATTTGAAAGTTGCTTAATTGCAACTAGGTAAGTAAATGTAACAGGTTTCTCTTGAATTATTAAAGCAAAATGGCTTTGACAATTGTTAAAACACTTCTGGAGTTGGAAGTTTTAATACTGAGTGGATTGCAAAACCAAAACCAGGATATTAGCAATGGCTGAAAATTAAAGTTGGAATTAAAAGCAGGAACTGACATAGCAGATATAATAGTGAAAATAGTGCAGCATTTGAAACTGAAAGAGAAATGAGATAATTCAGTTGATGATTCAATTGAATTAACAAGAATTTTGTTGCAGAAGAAGCATAGTGAATAAAAAAAGTGAAATGCTGAAGCTTAAACAAGAAAGACAATTAACTTCAAAGAAGTTTAAAAAAAAATTCAAAGAGATAAAAAAGGAAAAGGAAAAAGCATTTTACCTTTAGGAAAGGAAAAGAGAAAGACAAGCAAAGAAATAATAGAGGGAATACTGACTTGGGGGGTTGCAACACCAAAAAAAAGGATCTGATTCTTGAGAACATACTGATGACAAATGCCCTCGGTCAATCCAAGACCAATTGGGGGAACAAATTAAGCTTGTGTATGCCTTTCCAATATTTGATGAAAGGAACATAGAAGCATTTTTTTATTTATTTTGAAAAGAGAGCCAACCAGATGAAGTGGTCAAAAGACAACTGGACAGTGCCCAAAGAAACTATTTGTGGTATGAACTGGTCTCTTAGCTTTAGAGATAGAAATTTAGGACAAATCCATCAACCATTTTAAAGCATAAAGGAAAATAATTTTGACTGTTTGATGCAGGCATTAAAAGGTAAAGACTGTATGTAATCCTCAGGGGAAATGTTTCTCTTGGAAGAATTTATAAGTTCACTCTGCCCATCTGCAAGAACTCAGAACCAGAAGATTGCAACTATAAGACAGGCAGCTGAGAGAGATGACAATTAACAGATGGTCAACAAATTCAATCTCTTTTTCCATCACTCCCACAAACTCAAAAAGGACACAAGATGGGTAGGGAAGGGACAGCTGGGAATGTCAGCTCCAGGTCTGCTGCTCCATTTAGAAAAAAGTGTACAGATGGTGGAAGTGATATTTGAAGTCCCAAATGTTACCTTTGTATAGATTGCTGGAGGTCATTTGTCATTATTATTGGGATAAATCAGGGTGATTCAAAGAAAGGAGCCACAACAAAATACGAAAGATCAAACTGTAGCTCTAACAGCAGCTGTGAGGCCAAGTACAAACAATGCTGAGTGTGCAGGCAAGGGAGACCAGATATCACAGTGTTTCAGGGGAATTCTTGTTAAAAGATAAAGTAACTTGTTATTTCTCATACTGCCCACACTAAGGGATACAGGAATCACCCAAACTTTTGCTGAGAAAAGGCAAGTCTTTTCTAGCAGACTGCCTTACAAATGGCAAGAGTCACACCCATCTTGTGTCCTTCTCGGGTTTGTGGGAATGATGGAAAAAGAGATTAGATTTGTTGACCATCTGTTAATTGTCATCTCTCTCAGCTGTGTGTCTTACAGTTGCAATCTCCTGGTTCTGAGTTCTTGCGGATGGGCAGAATGAACTTTTAAAATCTTCCTAGAGAACCATTTCACCTGAAGACTGTATACAGCCTTTACCTTTTAATGAATGATATTAGCTGGGTGTATATGGCCATCCCTTTGTATCAAGCACGTCAAGTGTGAACTAACATCTGGAACAGTACATATAGGAGTTGTCTGTAGTTCACCTGTAAACAAAGTTGGCTTACTCCAAGGAATGATTTGCAAGAAGTAAATATTGTACCATTTCCAGTAGTCACAGAAAGGCCAAATGATATCAAGGAGACACAACAGTTCCAGAAAAAAGTTCCAAGAATTTTTCCTTTACAGTGAACTAAGCAAGGGCTACATAAAGTCCATTTTACAGGACAAATTGGTACCACAGGCAGATATTTGGAATCTGATTGATGAATCTTAATCTTACAGCTAATACGAAAAACATACAATTAACCACATTAAAAACCATATCAAATAACTAAATTTATGTTGAGGCCAATGATGTTGTGGGGCTAGGGAAAGATAATGCATTCTTCCCATCGTGATCATAACAACTTGAATGTGGAAAATGTGTATCGGAAAATGCAGGGTTATGGGGAGGATAAAGCAAACGGAACACAGTGAATCTTTCTTTCAAGCTGCTGACAGAGGTACAATTGGCCAAATGATCTCCTGAAGTACTGTGTCATTCTATGAATATATTAAATAAGGTTGATCCTTTCTTTTGATGTGATCAAAGGAATATGGGATATATCTGACCAGGAGACTACAGACTGCAATCAGATACTTTTGACGCTGAGTTAGTTATCAGTTTTGGCGTGACTATTTACAACTTATTTGCTTGTGACTCTTAATATCCTAGCAAGCCATCTAGTTATTTTTCTGACTTTACAACAACATAGAAGCTTTCAGGATTACTTTTCCATTCCACTATTTAGCAACTCAGCATTATGGGATTTTAACTCACTTTTGGGTTATTCACCCAGTATTATAATCACAAGACACACACATTATCAACTAAAATACTTAAAACTTGAGTCTTGAGTTCATCAGTTCCATTCAGTAAAAATCTATAACTAGGAAAAGAAGTGAGTAATTGATTTTACTGTGCTTGAATTCCAGCTGGACAATTTAACAACTTACCAATAAACAAAGATACTGCCCCACAAGATGGAGATTTGACTGTCTCTGCAACTTCATCTGTGGAAAGTTTCTCATATGTCACTTTTATCAAATCCTTTGGTTTATCTTCCAAATCACTCATGGTAACTGGAAAAAGAAAACAAGTTCGAAGTTCGTTTGCTGGTGACAGGACTGACTGAGTGGTCTCTACAGATCAATTGTTATCCTTTAAGAGTCTTCCGTATCAGGGTCCATTAGCACATCAAAATAATCCAAAGATTCCCTTTTTTGGTTTACTTCAACACTTTAAATATTTAATGTGCATTGTTTCGCTTCTTCTCTCCTGACAAGTAAATAAACGTATTAAATATAATGGAAAATACTTTCCAATGCAAATTATATTCTACATCGTTTTCAAAAACGGAGCATCTGGAATCTAGGTAGCTAAAGGCATAGCTAGCAATGGTGGAGTAATGATAGTTAGGGACATGTAAGGTGCCATATTTGGAGTAGCAAAGATCTTGTAGGCTGTTGGACTGAGGAAGTTACGGAGATAGGTATGGGGCAAAGGCCCATGAGGATCATTTCAGAAAATTCCAATGGAGTTGCTGCAGACTGGGATCCAAGACATGTTCGTGAGAATAGGCGAGATGTGTGAATGCGACTTGGTAAGAGTAAGGATAGATACAGCAATAGGTTGGATGAGCTCACAATTAACAGAGGATCCAAATGGTGGGCCCATGAAGAAAGCATTGGAAGAATCAACATTCTTTTCAGCTCCAGGTCCTGATGAGAAGGTAACAGCAACTTGAAAAAAATACATTAACAAAGGAGGGGCAAAGAGAGAGTTTCAGTGCCTCTTGATTAAAATGGTAGTTTTGATTCAGCCAATTGTTTCAGCCAGGGTTACCTGGGTTTGTCACACAGAAACAATATTAGGTCAAAAGAAAGAAGGTTTTAGTTTATCCAAGTCCCTGGTATTGAAGTCAAATGATGAAAGTTGAATATTGATTATCTGATTTCACTTTGATCTGCAACTCTGTAGCCGTAACACTATATTATGCACTCAGTTCAATTCTCCTGATGTACTTACGTTGGGTATAATTTGTCTGGCTAGCACACAAAACAATATTTTCACTGTTTCATCTGACAATGTGACAATAATAAATTGAATCAAATAATCATATCATCAGGATTTTGCTAATTGCATAAAGAGAAAATTCTGAGTGCAATGAAACAAAAGTTGCTTCATCATCATCTCTGAATTCTCTTTCGAGGGGAAACTGCTACATTTACTTAGAAGTGACAATAACATTAATGACTTGAACGTAATCCTGTATAGACTAGAAAACTCCAAGACTTAAATAAGATCAAAATTAATGGTTCAAATGCCTTTGCTGCTGGATCCGGTACTATCTTACATATAAAATGTAAAAGTAATTTTGATAAATTTAATATTATTTATAACTTAATGGAATGATAAGAATGCATGAATATTAAATAGAACTATCATGCAGTCTTGGAAAGTGAGATGTCTGCTCCTTTATTCCCAAAATATCAAGAGACCTTTATTCTGTAAACTAACACAACATCTGTAATTTTAAGATTTTTAATACGAACACTGGGTTAAAACATAAGAAAATGTTCTGTTGTACAACTTTCGCGTTCCTTTCAAATTGTATTTGAAACTTGATACAAGATCCTTCAAAGCAGAATTGTTTACTGAAAGGAAGATTGAGGGAGAAAATAACAGCTGTAGAAAAGAGGATGTTTGTAATAATAGTGATGGAAGATGTAAAATATGCTACAGGAACCAGGCACCCTACACCTATTTAAAACTATCTTTAAAGTAAAATCATACAAGCTCACTAAGCAACAATGGTACCTAAATGCTTGAGTTAAAGCAGAAAACTTTTCAATGTGCAAGGTTAAAATCGGTAAATATTTACTATTACTATCGTTGCTATGTTTTTGGCTAGTTCCAAACATACGTTGCAGGTATGCTCTGCTTCATCATCATACAACTTTCAGCAGACATGCCTTTACATTTCCCAGTGAACTGGAGAATATACACTATTAAAATGGCAATATACATGTTGCTACTGAATATCATGTAGGCAATCTCTTCTACTATTGCTCACAAGAAAAAACTATTTTGATAATGCTTTGCTTCTTTCCCATTAATTTTTGGCAAAATTTACTGTGCAATAATACTTTGTACAGGAGACTTTTATTCAAAATTATACTCACTGGATATGTTGGCCTAATCATTTTCTCAAAATTTCCTATGAAGATCATTATTGGAAACAAAAAAAGTAATATGGAGTCAGTGGAGGATGAGGGTTTTAAAAGCATTTAGAAGACTTCAACAGATATCAGTTTAAATTCTAAACCTATCCACATAAACAAAGAATTAAATATTGTCAAAATAGTTACAAGTTTCAATATTTGCTCACATGTCTCATATTAACACTCAAGGTTTAATGGATCAGGGTTGAGACTGTCTCAGAAATAACAACGGCACATAGGATGCTGCCATTTATTAATCCAAATTCATTATTCTTTCTACTTTTTAAATGGAATCCATGGTAGCTGTTTAAAGTTTATAACATGAATGAAATGCTGTTAAAATAATGAAAGATCATAATTCAAAGGAAATATTGCAGTCAACTATTTAAGATACACGGAGGTAATACTGTAGAACATAGAACATAGAACAATACAGCACAGAACAGGCCCTTCGGCCCACGATGTTGTGCTGAACATTTGTCCTAGCTTAAGCACCCATCCATGTACCTATCCAATTGCCGCTAAAAGGTCACCAAAGATTCTGACTCCACCACTCCCACAGGCAGCGCATTCCATGCCCCCACCACTCTCTGGGTAAAGAACCCACCCCTGACATCTCCCCTATACCTTCCACCCTTCACCTCAAATTTATGTCCCCTTGTAACACTCGGTTGTGCCCGGGGAAAAAGTTTCTGACTGTCTACTCTATCTATTCCTCTGATCATCTTAAAAACCTCTATCAAGTCACCCCTCATCCTTCACCGTTCCAACGAGAAAAGGCC
>NC_057710.1:66938587-67038444 GCF_004010195.1 Chiloscyllium plagiosum
CCATCTCTTTCTTGCCTGACAGGTACATACATATCAAGGACACGTCGTTTCTGTTCCTTGAAAAAGTTCCACATTTCAATGACATCCTTCCCTGACAGCCTATGCTCCCAATTTATGCTCCTCAGATCCTGTCTTGCAGCAATTGTAAAACCTACCCTGTTGCATGCACCTATCTCTCTCCATAACCAAGGTGAAAGTCACAGAATTGTGGTCACCATCACCAAAATGTTCACCCACTAACAAGCCCACCACTTGTCCCGGTTCATTACCGAGTACCAAATCCAATATGGCCTCCCCTCTGGTCGGACAATCTACATACTGTGTTAGAAAAGCTTCCTGGACACACTGCACAAACACCGCCCCATCCAATCTACTTGATCTAAAGAGCTTCCAATCAATATTTGGGAAGTTGAAATCGCCCATGACTACTACCCTGTGGCTTCTGCACCTTTCCAAAATCTGTTTCCCATCTCCACATCTCTGCTGCTATTGGGGGGCCTATAGTAAACACCCAACAAGGTGACTGCACCTTTCCTATTTCTGACTTCAGCCCATACTACCTCTAAAGGCAGATCCCCCTCGAACTGCCTTGCTGCAGCTGTTATACCATTTCTAATTAGCAACGCCACCCCCCTCCTTTTTTACCACCCTCCCTAATCTTACCGAAACATCTGTAACCAGAAACCTCCAACAACCATTCCTGTCCCTCTTCTATCCACGTTTCCGTGATGGCCACAACATCGTAGTCCCAGGTACCTATCCACGCCTTAAGTTCACCGACCTTATTTCTGATACTCCTTGCGTTGAAGTATACGCACTTGAACCCATCTCTGTGTCCGCAAGTATTCCCTGTCAGTGCTACCTTCTTCACATTTGGACATCCTGACAAACAGCTAGCCTACTTGCTGGACTACAAGTCCGGATCCCATTTTCATTTCTTTCACAGAAGAAATTGAGGAGTCTATTTCGAGGATGCCACATCAGTAAACTAAGTATAAATAAGGTCAAGATTTGATCATCAGTGCTCTAAGATTGAAATTACTTTTGGAAAAGATAATGGTGGTTCAGTGATAACAGGCAGTGATCTCTAGATGAGAGTATTAAAGCAATGACTGAAGAAGCACACCTAGCCAGTGATAACCTTAAATTTGTAAATTTATTCAGCATTATTGAAATGCTGCAGATACGCCTTCAGTCTGCATCCATCTTGGCACTAATTCTGACAAGCCATGCAATACATTCCATATGTCGGAATTGACATCCATCAGGCCCATTCCCTTCTCCCAATGACCAACTCCTATTGTAGTTGTTAGCATTCAGTATCTTTTAAAAAAAAATTGATTAATATGAAAATGTATTTATATTATTACAGTGAAACTGCATAAAAGCAGCATGGCTCCATATAATAAAGATACAAGGCCAAATGGGAACAGACGAAAGGGAAAATTCAAAAGGCACCTAACAACGGAATCAATGGACCTCGCTAAAATTAAAGACTCCATCAGGAATTTTAATGTGCGGCCTCCTGCACCTGAAGTCATTTTTGAGGAGAAATTAGAAATACCTGCATATGTATGCCAGGAGCTAGCCCCCACTAATCGGGGGGATGACTGCGATCTCGTCGCCTGGCTGGAGGAACAAAAGCTGATCTCCCAAGATGATGTATTCCTGACGAACAGCAAGAATGATGTGATCCCTTATGGTACCAAGCCTGTGGATTCGGTAAGAAAAGAAAAAAAACATACCAAATATCAATAATATTTAGCATTTAGCACTAAATGTTTCACTGCGTTTAATAGGATTTTCCCTTCCTCTGCCTATTAATGGTCAATAATGCCCTCCAAATATGGTTCCAGGCCTGCAACTAAAACAGTTTAGAGTCACTACAGCCTGTCTGCTTCACTTCGGCAGTTAGCCAATTCTTGACAAGATAGTTAAATGCTTAAAAATGTATTGTTGGAAAAGCGCAGCAGGTCAGGCAGCATCAAAGGAACAGGAGAATCGACGTTTCGGGCATAAGCCCTTCTTCAGGCTTCTGCCCTAAATGTCGATTCTCCTGTTCCTTTGATACTGCCTGACCTGCTGCACTTTTCCAGCAACACATTTTTAAGCTCTGATCTCCAGCATCTACAGTCCTCACTTTCTCCAAGGTAGTTAAATGAAATGTTTTATGTAATCAAGCTACTTCATCGACTGGAGTGACAATGGGTAAGCTACGTGGGTAATATGTATAGAACATTCTGAACTTTGCAGCATTAACAACTTCTGTAAAGAAGTCCGTTGCAAAGAACAAAATTTGACTTCCCAACTGACAGCATTCTGTGAAAAAGAATATGTTAACTAAGAAGAAAAACCAAGCAATATCTCAACATTTTAAAAAAGGTCTCTAATATTCTTCCAAACCTGACATAATGGAGCCATACTACGTTTATTTCAATTATTTATTTATTGGCAAAATAACATGATGGTGAATTTTCAACAATTATATGAATTAGAAAAGTAACACGGTTTATAGCGATCCATCAAATGGTAATTATGTTCTCCTACGGATGCTTCTCCAAAGTGAACAGGGTTTGCTAAACTATTCTGTGCATCTGTTACACATATCACAGTTTACGACACCGCAGCCTTCATCTCAACATTAGTTCCGAAAAGCTTCAATAGTGCACATGCACCACCTTTTGTACTCAACTCATGTTTCTGTTTTTCCCTATTCCTATATCTATCTGTATCACGCCATCGTCAGCTAAATATGGCCTATCTGCAACCAAGCAGCTTCAAATTTTATGCAAAACTGGATGACAGAATAATATAAAACTGAGCTGTGCTGAATTTCCCTCAGATTTTCTCTCCATGTCCTGTGGGAAGACAGAGTAAAGGCAAGTCTCTCTGTCCTACGGTCACAAGTATCTCCTGCCCACCAAAGGCAGTACAAATCCAATCCAACCAATTATATTTCTCTACTCAGTGAAGGCTCCATCAACAATATCTTCTCCCTTTGCTATTTATGGAACCTGGTTCTTTGATTAGGTGGGGACAATGTTTCTTTATATCTTCTAACAGGATGCAAGCATTGCTAACTATGAAAACATTTGTTGCCCATCTCTACTTGCTCTTGGAAAAGACGACAGCGATCCACTTGCTTGAACCACTGCAGTCCATCTGGTATAGGTACATCCTACTAGGTACTCTCTTTCCCTCCCCCACCCCACCTACAATGCTTTTACAATAGAACATATGAATATACAACTTGGGAATAGACTATCAGCCCCTCATTCAACATTATGATTGATCTAATTGCAACCTTCAATTTATATTCCTGCTTATCTTTGATAACCTTTGACCGTTGCTTAACAAGAATCTATTCATCTTTGCCTTAAAAATATTCAAGACCCTACTTCCACTACCTTTTCAGGAAGAGTTCTGTCAGGCAGTTATGAGTCTAGAAAAGAAAATAAAAGTGTCAAATGGGAAATACCTAGTTTTTAAACAGTGACCCCCAATTTTGATTCTCCCATCTACAATCTCTCATATGTTTCAGTCTAATCGCCCCTTACTCTTATGAATTCCAAGTGATACCGACCTAGTCTGTCCAACATTTCGTCATAGGACGACCTGGCCATTACAAGTATTAGTCACAGTAAAATGGTATCTGAACTACAGCCAATTCATTTATATCCTTCCTTAAATAAAGTGACCAATACCTTGCACAGTACTCCAAATACCATCTCACCAGTGCACTATATCATTGAAGAATAATCTCTCTAGCTTTGCATTCAATTCCCCTCATGATAAATAATAATATTTGAATAGCTTTTAGCTATTTGTGCACAGGACACCCAGTTCCTCTGCACCCCATATTTCTGCAACCTCTCCCCATTTCTCTTTTTTTTTTGAAGGGAATTAGGAAGAAAGTTAAAACGTAGGACTGCAAAAGGTAGTGATCTCAGAATCACTACCAGGGCCATGTGCTAATCAGAGTAGAAGTAGCATGATATATCAGATGGACAGATGGCTGAAAAGATGGTGTGATGGGGAAGGTTTCAGACTGCTGAGACATAATGACCAGTTGGAAAAGGTGGGACAACTATAAACTGGCCAGATTGCACAGGACAGGATCGGAACTGATGTCCTAGGGGAGTATTTGCTAGTGGTGTTGGGGAGAGTTTAAATTAAAATGGAGGAGAATGAAAACCTATACAGGGAGACAGAACAGAGGGTAGAAAGGGCAAAAAGAAAAGACAGAATGGGAAATACTAATGATAGGCAATTCAGGGACAAAGGTCAAACAGAGGCATGATGTAAAACAAAACGAAAAGGATGAAGAGTGTCAAAATGACAAGCCTTAACACCATGCAACTTAATGTGTAGAGCATTCACAATAAAGTGCATGCACCAGATCTGCTAAATGATTTAAAGGGGTATGATGTAATTGGGATTATGGAGATGTAACTGCAGGGTGACCAGCAACAGGAATTCAACAAGAATTCAACAATGAGAGTAATCAATGATACTAAAAATAAAATTTAGAAGTATAGGTAAAGTGTCGCCATCAGCTTATACTATAGAACAAATTGCTAAATATTAAAAGCTTTTCATATCACAAACAAACACCTTCCTGAGATGTTTGTAGCACTGATAGCCACGGGTGAGTTGCCAGAAGATTGGAGTTTGGCTAATGTGGTGCCATTATTTAATAAAGATGGTAAGAAAAAGCCAGGTAGCTACAGATCTGTGAGTCATAGAGACAGAGAGATGTACAGCACGGAAACAGACCATTCAGTCCAACACGTCCATGCTGACCAGATATCCCAACTCAATCTAGTCCCACCTGCCAGCACCTGGCCCATATCCCTCCAAACCTTTCCTATTCATATACCCATCCAGATGCCTCTTAAATGATGAAATTGTCCTAGTCTCCACCACTTCCTCTGGCAGCTCATTCCATACACGTACTACCCTCTGCATGGAAAAAGTTGCCCCTTACATCTCTTTTATATCTTTCCCCTCTCAGCCTAAACCCATGCCCTCTAGCTCAGGACTCCCCAACCCCAGGGAAAAGACTTTGTCTATTTATCCTATCCATGCCCCTCATGATTTTATAAACCTCTATAAGGTCACCCCTCAACCTCCGACGCTCCAGGGAAAACAGCCTCGCCCATTCAACCTCTCCCTATAGCTCAAATCCTCCAACCCTGGCAACATCTTTGTAAATCTTTTCTGAACCCTTTCAAGTTTCACAATATCTTTCCGATAGGAAGGAGACCAGAATTGCACACAATATTCCAACAGTGGCCTAACCAATGTCCTGTACAGCCGCAACATGACTTCCCATCTCCTGTAATCAATACTCTCTGGCATTGTATGGGCAAGTTGTTGGAAGGGAATCTGAGGGACAAAATTTACATGTATTTGGAAAGGCAAGGATTGATTACGGATGGTCAAGATGGCTTTGTGCATGGGAAATCATGTCTCATTAACTTGATTGAGTTCTTTGAAGAAGTGACAAAGAAGACTGATTATAGCAGAGTGGATGTTGTCAAATATGGACTTTAGCAAGGCATCCAAAAGATTCTGCATGGTAGACTGGTTAGCAAAGTTATATCACATGGAAGACAGGAAAAGCTAGCCCTTTGGATCCAAAATTGGCTGGAAGGTAGGAGACAGAAGGTGGTGGTGGAGGATTGCTTTTTGGGCTGGAGGTCTGTGACTAGCAGAGTGCCACAAGAATCGGTGCTGGCTCCACTGCTTTTCGTCATTTATATAAATGATTTGGATGTGAACATAGGAGGCGTGGTTAATAAGTTTGCAGGTCGCACCAAAATTGGTTGTGTAACAGGTAGCGAAAAAGGTTACCTCAGAGTGTAATGGGATCTGGAGCCAAGGAGTAACAAATCAAGTTTAATTTAGATAAATGTGAGGTGTTGCACTTTGATAAGGCAAATCAAGGCAGGACTTATACACTTAATGGTTAGGCCCTGGGGAATGTTGCTGAACAAAGAAATGTGGGATGCAGATTCATAGTTTCTCCAAAGTGAAATCGCAGGTAGACAAGTTAGTGAAGGAGGCCTTTATTGGTCACCACATTGAGTATAAGAGTTGGGGAATCATGTTGCAGCTGTACAGGACATTCGTTAGACTACATTTGGAACACTGCAATCAATTCTGTTCTCCCTGCTATGGGAAGGATGTTGTGAAACTTGAAAGTGTTCAGAAAAGATTTACAAGGATTGCTAGGGTTGGAGGGTTTAAGCTAAAGGAAGCGGCTGAATAGACTGGTGCTATTTTCTCTGGAGTGTCGGAAGATGAAGGGTGCCTTATAGAGGTTTATAAAATCATGAGTGGTGTGAATAGGATTACTAGACAAAGTATTTTCTCCAGGGTTGGGGAGTCAAAAATAGACAGCCTACATTTAAGGAGAAAGGGGAAAAAATTTAAGCAGGCCCACAAGGGGCAACATTTTTATGCATAGGGTGGTGCATGTATGGAATGAGATAGTGGTAGACGCTGATACAATTACAAAATTCAAAATGCGTCTGGATGGGTATAAGAATAAGAAGGGTTTAGAGGGATATGCGCTAAAAACTGGCAAATGGGACTCGATCAGATTGGGATGGCTGTACAGCACGAACAAGTTGGACCAAAGGGTCTGTCTCCATGCTGCACATCTCTATGACTCTATGTTGAACACCGAAGCATATGAATTCCTTGCAGTTAGTAAGTTCCTGCAGTACATGGTCAACAACTTGATTACATGGTATCTTTGACACAGGAAAGCATCCCCAAGTGGTTCACAGGAGCATGACCAGCCTAAAAATTGAGATAAAGCCAAAGGACGAGATAATAGGAGATTGGTAAGCTTCATGAAATAGTTTTAAGGAGATCAGAGATCCAAGAACTACTGAGATTTTTAGTTGAATTTGGCAGGGCATCGCTACACAATAAACATAAATCTTAATTGCTACTCCATCTTCATCACATAAGCAGCACATAGGCACTTCACACTGGAAAGAACACTAGATCAGATCAACAACATTGCTAAGAAGAAACAACAATGGATTTCTCTAATAAGCTGTACCTTGGATGTCTCTTAACAATTTCCTGCCACAGTTGCAATGAAGTTAGTTGCTGTGGTACAGAAATCGTCTCCGAACGAACCCCTGACAATTCAGCACTCCGGGCAAAATACAGCACAGAGACCTATACAAAAGAGAGAAAAATTAAATCTTGAGAAAAATGTGACTAGCTCATAACCTAGCACTGAAACACATATTTTCTAGGAAAAAAATTATGAAGATCAGAATCAAGATTTACCAAATAAACTGGTCTCATCAAGCCATACTTCATATTGTCAAACCTTCAGTTCAGGAGATTTTAGTGAGGCTTCCACCATTGAATACCTACATAATATACTGCCAATCTATAATTCTTTCAATCTCCTGGGATTAATGTTTACTAATTTTGTCTGGATGACAGTGAGGGCTGCAGGGGGGAAGGGTTTACTGACCATGGCACGGTGATACAGGACACTACTCAAGAGGAGAGAATATGACAAATATACTGATGATATGGGACAATCAGATTAGAGAAATACATGTGTGGACCAAAGACTGTCGTGGTGGAAAGGCATTCCAGTTCATGGAGCACTGGCACCAGCACTGGGGAAAATGGGATCAGGATCAATGACAAAGTCTCTATCTGAACCTTGCTCGGGCCAGTATTCTTTCCAACCACATACGGAAGTAAAAAGGATTTTAAAACTGAATAATGGAGGCAAGGGATCAAATTTGGAAATCTATAGTCAAACAAAAGATCGAGACAAGGATAAAGAGAAAGGTATTAATACAGGACAATGCCAAATAGACTATGATAAGAGATAGAGAGTACATATCCAAGAGTAAACCAACAGACAAGACTAGCATTTTCAAAGGGAGTGTATTAGATAAATTTGAGGATCAGTATCTGAATGAACTGACAGCACAAATAGGCTGTTCAGAGAAGATTCACTAGACTATAACCTGGAATAGCCAGGTGATTTATGAAAAAAAACTAGACACACTAGACTTGTGCCAGCTGGTATTTAGAAGAGCAAGAGATGACTTGATTACAACATAAAATTCTGAGGTGTCTTACGAAGGCGGATGTGGAGAGAGGATGTTTCATCCTATAGGGGATCCTAGACCTGGATTACTGCTGACAAATCAGAAGTCACCCATTTAAGAGAGAGATTAGGCTTTTTTTTTTCTGCTGAGCAGATCATAAGTCCTTGGTACTCTCATTCAAGAATATAGTTGAAGCAGAGTCCTTGAATATTTTTAAGGCAGGGATAGATAGCCTTTAAACCCAGTGTTTAACAAGAATCTATCAGGGGTAGGTGGGAATAAGGTCAGCCATGAACTTAGTGAATGGTAGAACAGGTTCAAGCGGTTGAATGCTACTCCTGATTCATGTGGCTATATTGATACACATCCCACAGTCTAAATTACACTGAAGCTATATATCGGTAGGTTTTCTATTGAACCAGGAAAGCTCTCCATATGCTTTGTTATCAAATGTGCAGAAGTGCACTCAGAAATCAGCAATGCGTTCAAGCTTTGGTAAAACAAATGGAAAAGTGGGCATTTCCATGACATTAAGAGATTTCTACTGGGCAATCTGAAAGGTTTATTTTGTAGCAGTTCTTAAATATTAAATTTTGAAAGACTGATATGAGCAGCTCATAACCCAAACATTAGTTTGCGTTACATGAAAAAAGTAAAGGAGTAAGAAATAATTTCATCTAACAATTGCGATGATCTCACGACAATAAAGTTCAAGTGGTTCCTAAATAATTAAAATAACCTCCCTATCTTTGTTACTGCGTTAAATGCAATTTGTTAACACTTGTTCACAAGTGAAGCAAGTTAAACCAGAGATTAAAAAAAAAACCCACATTGTTATGGTGCACACAGAGGTCATTCAACCCATTTTGATCTGCACCTTAACCCTGCACGCACTTCCATTTATATAATTATCCAATGCCCTCTCCAATGCCTCATTTGAACCTGCCTCCACCATTATTCCAGGCTGTGCATACAGTAACTACTTACTGTGAGAGAAAGTGTTTTCTTCACCACGCATTTGCTTCTTTTGCAAAACTCCTAAAACCACAGTACAGAGGAACCTAGATTATCCAAATATCAATTATCTGAAAATCAGATTATCCAAAGGAGATCTCGAGGTCGCGATGGAAACAGTACAAAGACATGTTTCCAACGGTGATTAAACAGGCACCGTCTCCAAATGACTGACTTCCCGCCCTCCCCCTCTCTGCTCACACTTTCCCTGAAGTTCTACATAGAGATGACCGTAAAGCCCTCCTCCCCATTCCCCAGATAATCTCTACTGTATAGGCAAAGGTGGAACCTGTCAAAAAGTTGTGTGTGTGGCTGTGGCTGCATGTGTGTGCGTGCGCACGCTATTTGGAGACTTACCCCACAAAGGCAACTTAAGCAGTCTTGTGGTTGGTGTCCAGTTCAGCTGCCCCGGAGAGGGGGCGGGGGTGGAGGGCAGTGTTGCATGGGGTTGGGGTGGGGGGAGGGGGGGGGCGGTATTGCATGGGGTGGGGGCGGGGTTGCACGGGTTTGGGGACAGGGCAGTGTCAGACAAAGGTAGGGGCGGGGTCTCAACACTGAGCAGACTTTAAAAACTCCAAGCTCCAGAGGAAAGGCATTTAACCGATTAACCGAATAATTGATTATCCGAACGAAATAGTGCCCCGCCCATCAGGTTCACATAATCGAGGTTCCCCCATATACCCTTTGGTTCTTGATCTGTTCACAAACAGAAAGTTTCTCCTTATTCATTCCATCCAGACATTTCATGATCTTGAAAACTGTTAAAACTCCCTTTTGTCTTTTCTATTTCAAAGAGAAAGCTCTCCCAATATCTCCAATCTTTCTTCATAATTGAAGGCATATCCCATCTTGTAAATCTCTTATGTACTCTATCAGATATGTTCACATCTTTCTTATAGTGTGGCATTCAGAACCGTACAATACACCAGCTAAACAGTCATAGTCATACAGCACGGAAACAGAGTTTTTAGTCCAATCTGTCTGCGCTGACTAGATATCATAAACTGATCTAGACCCATTTGCCAGCATTTGGCCGTATCCCTCAAAGCCCTTCCTACTCATACCCATCCAGATGCCTTTTAAATGCTGCAATTATACCTACCACCACCAACTCCTTTGGCAGGTACCACCTCCTCAGATCCCGTTTAAATCTTTCCCCTCTCACCACAAAACTATGCCCTCCAGTCTGACTCATATTTTATATGTTTATCGTAAAATCCCTGCTGTTGAACACTATGTTGAACAATATAGGTTTGCTCGCTGAGCTGGAAGGTTCGTTTACAGACATTTCATCACCATACTAGGTAACATCTTCAGTGAGCCTCCAGATGAAGCACTGGTGGTGTAGCCCGCTTTCTATTTATATGTTTGGGTTTCCTTGGGTTGGTGATGCCATTCACTATGGTGATGTCATTTCCTGTTATATTTCTCGGAGTGGTAAATGGGATTCAAGTCAATGAGTTTGTTGATAAGAGTTCCGGTTGGAATGCTATGCTTTTAGGAATTCTTGTGCGTGTCTGTTTGGCTTGTCCTAGGATGGATGTGTTGTCCCTGTCGAAGTGGTGTCCTTCCTCATCCATATGTAACGATACCAGTGAGAGTGGGTCATGTCTTTTTGTGGCTAATTGGTGTTCATCCTGGTGGCTAGTTTTCTGCCTGTTTGTCCAATGTAGTGCTTGTTACAGTTCTTGCAAGGTATTTTGTAAATGACATTAGTTTTGCTTGTTGTCTGTATAGGGTCTTTCAAGTTCATGAGCTGCTTTTTTAGTGTTAGTGGGTTTGTAGGCTACCATAATGCCAAGGAGTCTGAGAAGTCTGGCAGTCATTTCCACGATGACTTTAATGTAGGGGAGAGTGGCTAGGGTTTCAGGATGTGTTTTGTCTGCTTGTTTGAGTTTTTTTCTGAGAAATCGGTGGACTGTGTTCATTGGGTACACATTCTTTTTGAATACACTGTATGGGTGATTTTTCCTCTGCTCTGCATAGTTCATTTGTGCTGCAGTGTGCGGTGGCTCATTGAAATAATGTTTTAACGAGCTTCGTTTGTGGATGTTGGGATGATTGCTTCTGTAGTTCAATATTTGGTCCGTATGTGTTGTTTTCCAGTAAATGCTGGTTTGAAGTTCCCCACTGGCTGTTCCCTCTGCTGTGACATCTAGAATGGCATTTTGTTGTTGTTTTCCTCCTTTTTAGTGAATGTTATGCCAGTAAGGATATTATTGATGGTCTTGAAGGTTTCCCCTCATTTATTTCGTTTAGTGATGCCAGTATTGTCAAGCTGGTGGATCTATGCCTTACCACACACTTCACGTTCAACAAAACCTACAGACAAACCAACGGAACATCCATCGGATCTCCAATATCAGGGTTTTTAGTAGAGGCAGCAAAATGCAGAGACTTGAACAGCTCTACCAACCATCCAACCCAAACTTTGGGTCCGCTACGTTCATAACACCTTTGTCATCACTAAATGAAACAAATTAGAGGAAACTTTCAAGACCATCAATAATACCCTTTACTGACTAACTATGCCTCTATTTATTAAGTCTAGAAACAGCATGCTTTATAGGAAATCAGGAGGGCAAAAAGGGGACATGAGACAGCTTTGGCAAATAGCATTAGTTGTATTCATAGAATCCCTTTGGATTCTCCTTAAGGACAAAAGGGTAAGTAGGGTCAGAAGGGGACCCCTTAAAGATCGGCAAGGGTGCCTATGTATTAAGCCACAGGAGATGGGGAAGATACTAAACAAGTAGGTTGCATCAGTGTTTTCTGTGGCGAATGACGTGGAAGATACAGAATGCAGGGAAATAAATAGTGACATCTTGAAAAATGTCCATTCTACAGAGAAGGTAGTGTTGAATGTCTTGAAACGCATAAAAGTGGACAAATCCCCAGGACATGATCAGGTGTTCCCTCAAACTCTGGGGGGTGCTAGGGAAGAGATTGCTGGAGCCCTTGCTGAGATAGTTGTATCATCGATAGCCACAGATGAGGTACCGGAAGACTGGAGGTTGGCTAACATGGTGCCACTGTTTAAGAAAGATGGTAAGGAAAAGCCATGGAACTATAGACTGGTGAACTGATATCAGTGATAGGCAAGTTGTTGGAGGGAACTCTGAGTGACAGGATTTAAATGTATTTGGAAAGCAAGGACTGGTTTGGGATAGTCAACATAGCTCTTTATGTAGGAAACTGTGCCTCACGAACTTGATTGAGCTTTTTGAAGTAGTAACAAAGGGGATTGATGAGGGATGAATGTGGACATGACCTACATGGTCTTCTGTAAGGCACTCAACAACATTCCTCATGGTAGACAGCCTAACAAGGTTAGAACACATGGAATACAGGGAGAACTAGCCATTTGGATACAGAACTGGCTAGAATGTAGAAGACAGAGTGTGCTGATGAAGGGTTGGTTTCAGACTGGAGGTCTGTGACCAGTGGTGTACCACAAGGATTGGTGTTGGGTCCACTGCTTTTCGTCATTTATATAAATGAACATAGGAGGTATCCTTAGTAAGCTTGGAGATGACACCAAAATTGAAAGTGTAGTGGATAGCGAAGAAGGTTACCTCAGAGTACAATGGGATCACAACAGAGTTTAATTTATATAAATGTGAGTGCTGCATTTTGGAAAGGCAAATCAGGGCAGGTCTTATACACTCAATGGCAAGGTTCTGGGGAGAGTTGCTGATCAAAGAGACCAGGTTCATAGTTCTTGAAAGTGGAGTCATAGGTAGATAGGATAGAAAAGGCGGCATTTGGTATGCTTGCCTTTATTGGTTCAGGCATTGAGTTTGGGGGTTGGGAAGACATGTTGTGACATTGGTTCGACCACGATTGGAATACTGTGTACAATTCTGGTTTCCCTGCTATTGGAAGGATGTTGTCAAACTTGAAAGGGTTTAAAAACGATTTCCAAGGATGTTGCCAGGGTTGGAGGGTTTGAGTTATAAGGAGAGGCTGAATAGAGAGGGACTATTTTCACTGGAGCATCAAAGGTTGAGGGGTGACCCTATAAAAATTTATAAAATTATAAAGGGGCATGGATACAGTAAATAGACAAGGTTTCTTTTCCTCCCCAGGGTGGGGGAGTCCAGAACTAGAGGGCATAAATTTAAGGTGAGAGGAGACAGATTTAAAAGGGTCCTAAGGCACAACTTTTTCACACTGAGGGCAGTGCGTATATGGAATGAGCTGCCACAGAAAATGGTTGAGGCTGTTTTTATACAGCATTTAAAAGGCATCTGGATGGGCATATGACCAGGAATGGTTTAGAGGGATAGGGCCAACTACTGGCAAATGGGATTAGATTTATTTCGGATTTCTAGTCTACATGGATGAATTCAACCAAAAGGGTCTGTTTCTGTGGTGTATACTGTATTTTTATAATTGTATTAACAACTGTCAAAGTGTGGTGCTGGAAAAGCACAGCAGGTCAGGCAGCATCCGAGGAGCAGGAGAATCGACGTTTCGGGCATCAACTCTATTCAACCAGCCAATTTTGTCAAGGGCCCTCTAAAGATTATCCTGTTCTCACGGTCCTCAATTCACCCAAATCCGCAAACTAGAAACTTCCCTCAAAAATTACTCATTAACCATTGCTCTCCGATTCCTACCCCTCAGTCGATACTTTCCTCAGAAATCCGTCGTGTGACACTGTATCGAACACTTTTTGGAAGTCCCTCTGTTGGGATTTCCCAGCCTGGGAGAACAAAAATTACTGAACGATCGTAATGTAGTCCGAACAAGTTGTAACTGTAGACTTTAACAAAATAGAAAACAAAAGGTGTCCCACTTCCGGGTGAATTACAACGCAACATCTGAGACCTAACTATCTCTTCATGACAACTGGCAGTATCCCCCTCCCCGAGGCCCAGAAACCGCCGCCTTCTCGGAAACGCGCAGCTGCGGGTTTTACCGACCAGAGGGAGACGGACTCCTGCCTCCCCCTCCCTGAGGCCCCCGGGGGTCGGTGTCCGGTTCTCGCAGCTGCTCTCTGTGCTCCCGTGTGGCGAGAGGCCGTGCCCGCGCCCGCGCTGTTACCTGGGTGACCATGTCCTGGTCCTGGTCCTGGTCCTGGTCCTGGCTGGGCCGGTGTAGCGGGCTGAAGGCTCCGGGCGGCTGCCTCTCCCCCTTTGCTCAGGTCCCTCAGCTGCACTCTGGCTGCACCAACCAAAACCCAAAGAACTACGGCTGCTATCGATCAATCAATCAGAGGCAATAAGAGCAGAAACGGCTGGAAAAGCTCTGCAGGTCTGGCAGCATCTGCGGAGAGGAATCAGAGTCAACATTCCTGCTCCAGTGACCCTTCCTCAATGTTAACTATGATTTCTCTCCACAGCTGCTGCCAGACCTGCTGAGCTTCTGCCAGTTCTGTTTTTGTCCATCAAAACAAACAAAATCACTGTTCAACACCATCCTCCTTCGGTGAGCCATAAAGATTAGTAATACACAATCATAAATGAAAACATGAAAAAGTCTTTGCCTGAAACTTTTACCTTTGTTTCCCTTTGCTGGGTCTGCTGAGTATTCCCAGCATTTTTCTGTTTGTATTCCTCATTTCCATCATCTATTTGCCTTGCTCTTAGAAAAAAGGTAGCATGCAGGTACATAAATTACAAAAACCAAATACCATGTTAGCTCTAAGGTGTTGGAAAATGTGAGTAAAACATTATTCCTTTGATACCTGGGATGCAGTGGTAGTGTCCCAACATATGGCCCAGTTTGGATCCAAGTCTCACCTGAACCAGATGTGGTTGATCAAGTAGATGTAAAAATCTCTACTTAAATTGGTTGGGACCTGAGACTACAGGAATATCTTGAAAGCCTCCTCATATGTGTAGAGTGTTCTTATAAATACAAAGTACTGAAAATGCTGGAAATTTGAAATAAAACCAGAGTTTCTAGAGAAACTCAACAGATCTAGCATGTGGAGAGAAAAACACAAGTTACATTTTGAGTCCAGTAAGACTCTCATTCTGTTCCAAACGTTTTTGGAGTTCTGAAGAAGCATATTGGGCTCAATCATTTAACTCTATTCTTTTCTCCACAGATGCTAGCAGACCTGCTGAGTTTTTCCAGCACTTTCCATTTTTATTGAAAATGGTTTTGTTTGGTTAAGAGTGCCAAATGAAAGAATATTCTCACATGGAGTCATCTGTCCCATCAGTTAAGTGTGGCTGGAGGAATTAAGGGGAATACAGGTATCCAAGATGAATAAATAGTCAGAAAAACAAAGTAGGGGAGAAAATAAAAAGAGAATAAGTGGAAAGTAGGAAAAGTCAGAAAGAGTAAAAGGAAGTGAAGAAGATTATGTACTCTGTTAATTAAGCCCTATTAAACAATTACAGGTACACACATCCTCCCTAACAATCCCTCAAAAAGCACACAATAGCATCAGTTTGTACCTTCTGCAAGGTAGTCTGAAGCAATTTACCCAGGCTTTTCCAACAAGATCTTTCCAAACCCAGAACCTTTATCGTCTAGATGCAGGAGCTGATGACACTTGGACCACTACCTTCAGTCCTGTCTACAAATTTCTGTCCAAGTCAAACACATCCTGTTTTGGAACTAGATCACTGTTCAATCACTGTAACTGGGTCAAAAACCTGAAGCTGAAAATGTGTTGCTGGAAAAGCGCAGCAGGTCAGGCAGCATCCAGGGAACAGGAGAATCGACGTTTCGGGCATAAGCCCTTCTTCAGGAATCGGCTTCGGCTTATGCCCGAAACGTCGATTCTCCTGTTCCCTGGATGCTGCCTGACCTGCTGCGCTTTTCCAGCAACACATTTTCAGCTCTGATCTCCAGCATCTGCAGACCTCACTTTCTCCTCAAAAACCTGAAGTCCTAACAGTATTATGGATGTATTGTCATCAGATGTAGCAGGTCTAGAAAGCAACTTACCACCACCTTCTTAAGGGAATTAAGTGATGGGTAATAAATGCTGACATTGGCAATTATACTCACATTCCATGAATGAATAAATAAAACTGATATCCTATTATTCTTGCGGTTTGATTTTTTTTTGTTCATTTAAATATTGGACTCATGAGACCTTCCCTCATGTCCCTTTGAAATAGTCTCTTTCTTCAAGAACTGTTTATAAATGAATCAATAGCTCCCATAAAACTGTGCTAACTGTGCAGCAGTGCTAACCACTGGGCGGCACGGTGGCCCAGTGGTTAGCACTGCTGCCTCACAGCGCCTGTAGACCCGGGTTCAATTCCCGACTCAGGCGACTGACTGTGTGGAGTTTGCACATTCTCCCCGTGTCTGCGTGGGTTTCCTCCGGGTGCTCCGGTTTCCTCCCACAGTCCAAAGATGTGCGGGTCAGGTGAATTGGCCATGCTAAATTGCCCGTAGTGATAGGTTAAAGGGGTAAAGGTAGGGGTATGGGTGGGTTGCGCTTCGGTGGGTTGGTGTGGACTTGTTGGGCCGAAGGGCCTGTTTCCACACTGTAAGTAATCTAATCTAATCTAATCATAAAACCATTCTGACTTCCTTTCACTTCATTGGGATAAATGGCATTTGAACAAACAACTCAATAATCCTTAACTTTACCTTTAACTCTAGTTATGTAATTTCAATATTCACTTCAATAGAATCAAGGTTAGGAGTTCACTTTGACCAGATCTTGTCTTGTATTAAGGTCAGCCTTCTCCCCAAATTGAATACTTTTGTTCTTTGCTTCAAGACAAGAACACACAAGTATCATGTTAACATTGATAAACAATTGGTAAGCGAACAGGAACCAGAGAGTGGAAATAAATCAATCCTTTTGTCAATAAATCATTCAATCAATTTTTCAGATTAGGAAGCTGTAACAAATGCCAAAGCAACCATTTCAGGAATTTCATCCATTTACAATCTGTATCAATGACTTGGGTGAATGGACCAAATGAATGGTAACTAAAAGTGCCGATGATACCAAGATGGACAGGAAAGTAAGTTGTCAAGATGAGATAAAGCGTCTGTAAAATACTATCTACAGGTTAATTCAGTTGCAAGAATTCCACACTGAGAAAGTAATACAGGAAAATGTGAACTTGTCAACTTTGCTGGAAAAGCATAGCAGGTCAGGCGGCATCCGAGGAGCAGGATTATCGATGTTTCAAGCAAAAGCTCTTCATGCTCGAAACATTGATTCTCCTGCTGCTCGGATGCTGCCTGACTGGCTGTGCTTGTCCAGCACCACACTCTCGACTTGTGTAGACAGGCTGGTTAAATTGAAACCATAGATCAGAGATCAGCCAAAGTCTGACTGAATGATGGAGCAGGCTCAAAGGGCCAATGGATCTATTCCTGCTCCTGAATCCAATAATCTTACCTCTCCATAATGTATGTGCCAGTCAGAAAATAGGTTTTACTATGCTGGAATGGTGCATGAAAAGGATCAAACTGGAAACTGGTGGAATTCTAGCATCGGGGCTGCAGCTATTTATAAATGACTTCAAATACAATATAGTCCACATTCCTGATGAAGGGCTTATGCCCAAAACGGCAACTCTCCCACAGTTCAGATGCAGCCTGATCTGCTGTACTTTCCCAGCACCACACTTTTCGACTCTGACTCTCCAGCATCTGCAGTCCTCACTTTCTCCTATTTAACCGAATATGTCTATGTGTGGATAATACATTGTGTGCTAAGTAATTTGAGCATGATTTGTCAATGTGTAGAGGTGTAGTAAATGAATTTCATCACCAGTAAATGTAAAGTAATAGATTTGATAAAAGAAATAAAACTACAAAGTTTGAATTGTGTGGTAGTTTCCTAAACAATATTTATGACTCTGAGCTGAGCTTCTGACCCCAAATGTCATCTGATTTCTCCTTAACAAGTCTTCCAAGCCTCCCTCAGTTCATGTGCTGGAGAAACCATTATCTATAATAGGAGAAATGTGACAGTATATAACATTATGGCTTGTCATAATTATGTGGCATCTGCCTCTGCTGTATGTGTATATATAGCAGCTTGTAGCACCCATTAAACATATTACTTGAAATATAGTGTCAGGAATAGTGCAGCTGACATTATATGGATTTTCAGAGCTGTAAGAGGGCTGACTACTCAACAACTTTGACTGAACTCTGTGGGAAGCTAGAGAAGTGATTGCTGGGCCTTCTGCTGAGATATTTGTATCATCGAAGACTGGAGATTGGCTAATGTGGTGCCACTGTTTAAGAAGGGTGGTAAGGACAAGCCAGGGAACTATAGACCAGTGAGCCTGACGTCGGTGGTGGGCAAGTTGTTGGAGGGAATCCTGAGGGACAGGTTGTACATGTATTTGGAAAGACAAAGACTGATTAGTGATAGTCAACATGGCTTTGTGCGTGGGAAATCATGTCTCACAAACTTGATTGAGTTTTTTGAGGAAGTAACAAAGAGGATTGATGAGGGCAGAGTGGTAGATATGATCTATATGGATTTCAGAAAGGCATTCGACAAGGTTCCCCATGAGACACTGATTAGCAAGGTTAGATCTCACAGAATACAGGGAGAACTGGCCATTTGGATACAGAACTGGCTTAAAGGTAGAAGACAGAGGGTGGTGGTGGAGGGTTGTTTTTCAGACTGGAGGCCTGTGACCAGTGGAATGCTACAAGGATCGGTGCTGGGTCCTCTACGTTTTGTCATTTTCATGAATGATTTGGATGTGAGCATAAGAGGTACAGTTAGTAAATTTGCAGATAGTACCAAAATTGAAAGTGTAGTAGACAGCAAAGAGGGTTACCTCAGATTACAACAGGATCTTGACCAAATGGGCCAATGGGCAGAGAAGTGGCAGATGGAGTTTAAGTCAGATAAATGCGAGGTATTACATTTTGGGAAAGCAAATCTTAGCAGGACTTATACAGTAAATGGTAGGGTCCTAGGGAGTGTTGCTGAACAAAAAGACCTTGGAGTGCAGGTTCATAGCTCCTTGAAAGTGAAGTCACAGGTAGGTAGGATAGTGAAGAAGGCAGTTGGTATGCTTTCGTTTATTGGTCAGAGTATTGAATATAGGAGTTGGGAGGTCATGTTGCGCCTGTACAGGGCATTGGTTAGGCTACTGTTGGAATATTGCGTGCAATTCTGGTCTCCTTCCTATCAGAAAAATGTTGTGAAACTTGAAAGGGTTCAGAAAAGATTTACAAGGATGTTGCCAGGGTTGGAGGATCTGAGCTACAGGGAGAGGCTGAACAGGCTAGGGCTGTTTTTCGCAGGAGCGTTGGAGGCTGAGGGATGAGCTTATAGAGGTTTACAAAATTAGAGGAGCATGAATAGGGTAAATAGACAAAGTCTTTTCCCTGGGATTGGGGAGTCCAGAACTAGAGGCCATAGGTTTAGGGTGAGAGGGGAAAGATATAAACAAAACCTAAGGGATGACTTTTTCACACAGAGGGTGGTACATGTATGGAATGAGCTGCCAGAGAAAGTGGTGGAGGCTGGTACTATTGCAACATTTAAGAGGCATTTGGATGGGTATATGAATAGGAAGGGTTTGGAGGGATATGGGCCGGGTGCTGGCAGGTGGGACTAGATTGAGTTGGGATATCTGGTCGGCATGGAAGGGTTGGACTGAAGGGTCTGTTTCCATGCTGTACATCTCTATAACTCTATGACTGGATGAGTCAAAATAGCTGTGCATTTTCTACTTCCTACTGCTTGGAAATGAATAGAAATATGTGTCAGAATTGGAATTGCTTTGACTCTCAAAACTCTTAAATAGCTACCGAATTAACTAAAACAGCACCCCTGCTATCACTGATTAGGAACCACCATATGTTGTTAATTAGAAAGAGATTGTCAAAATGAAAGTAAAAGCATATAATTGTGCAAGGATAAATAACATTGGACAGAAGATTGGACAAAAAATGTTTAAAAAACAATAAACAATTAAAAATATTAATAAGAAGAGAAAGATTGGAGTATGAGAAAAAGTTGGGCAGAAATATAAAAACATAGTAAAAGTTAAAATATTAAAAATGTTTCAAAAATGTTAAAAATGAAAGTTTTAACAAGAATGAGCATTGGTCCCATAGAAAATAAGTTTGGAAAATTATTCATAGAAACTAAAGAGATGGCAGATGAATTGAGCAGATATTTCCCATCAGTCTTCACTCTAGAGAATACAAGTAACATCCCAGAATCAGAAAATGGAAGGAAGCAAATAACTCTGGAAAATTGCAAGAGAAGTGCAGGCTAGTGAGATAGTTGAAGCATCTGTTTTACAATTCTAAAACACAATCAATTCAGAGAAGATCGCATTAAAAAGGCAGATAGCAGATGTAATTCTTTTGGTCACAAGTGGAAAAAAAAGCAGGAAACCATAAGTCAATTAGCTTAACATCTGCCTTTGGGAAAATAGTGGAAGCTATTACTAAAGAAGTTATAGGAGGACACTCAATTAGTTCAAGGTAATCAGACAGAGTCAGCATGATTGTGAGAGATGGAAATTATATTTGGCCAATGTAATGGGATTCTTTGAGGAGGTAACATAAGCTGTGGATAAAGGGGAACTGGTAAAAGTATAGACATAGTAATGTTTAAGAGACACATAGACGAGTATGTGAATGTAAGGGAGGAAATAGCCTCGTGGTTTTATTGCTGGGTTACTAATCCAGGAACTCAGCAATGTTCATGAGATCCGAGTTAAAATGCTACCATGGCAGATGGTGGAATTTGAAGTCAATAAAGAATATCAAGAATGATAAATCTATTGATGACCACGTAACCATAGTGATTGTCAGAAAAAAAAACATCTGGCTCACTAATGTCCTTCAGGGATACTTTTACATGGGCCTCCATCACTGCAAAGACTCATCAAAGAAATGAAACTAAATAGATCTAGGGACTGAAAAAGACAATGACAGAAGCAGTCTTGTCAATCCTGCAAAGTCCTCCTTACCAACATCTGGGGGTTAGTGCCGCAATTGGGAGAGCTGTCTCACAGACTGGTCAAGCGGCAGCCTGACATAGTCCTACTCACAAAATAATACCTGTGAGACAATGTTCCATAAAACACTATTACCATCCCTGGATATATCCTGTCCCACTAACAAAATAAACTCAGCGGACGTGGCATGGCACAACGGTATACAGTCAGGAGGGAATTGGCCTGGGAGTTCTCAACATTAATTCTGGACCCTGTGGAGTCTCATAGCTTCAGGTTAAATATGGGCAAGGAAACCTCCTACTGATTAGAACATACCATTCTCCTTTGGCTGATAAATCAGTACTCCTCCATGTTAACAACACTTTGAGGAAGCAGTGAGGGTAGCAAGGGTCCAAATGCATTCTAGATGGGGGATTTCAATGTCCACCATCAAGAGTGGCTTGACAGCAGTACCACTGATCGAGCTGGTCGGGTCCTCAAGGAAATAACTACTACACAGGGTAAGCAGTGGGTGGTGAGGGAACTAACAAAAGGGAAAAACAGACTTGACCTCATCCTTACCAATCTGCTAGCTGCAGATACATTTGTCCATGATGGTATCGGTAAGAGTGATCACCATGAGTCCTTGTGGAGAAGAAGTCCTGCCTTTGCATTGAAAATAACCTGCCCTGTGTTGTATGGGACTATCATCGTGCTAAATCGGACAGATTTTGAACAGATTTAGCAACTCACGACTGGGCATCCACAAGGCACGGTGGGCCATCAACAGCAGCAAAATTGTACTCCAGCACAACCTGTAACCTCATGGTACAGCATATCCCTCAGTCAGCCATTACCATCAAGCCAGGGGATCAACCCTGGTTCAATGGAGAGAGCATGCCAGGAATAGCACCAAGCATACCCAAAAATGAACAGTTAACCTCGTGAAGTTACCAAACTGGACAGCTAAGCAGCAAGTTATAGACAGACTATAGATATCCTCCAAACAACAGATGATATCTAAGCTCTGCAGTCCTGCCACATCTAGTGAATAATGTTGCACAATTAAACAACTCAGTGGAGGAGGAGAGTCCACAAATATCGCCATCCTCAATGATGGAAGAGCTCAACACATTGGTGCAAAAGACAAGGCTGAAGTATTTACAGCAATCTTCAGCCTGAGGTGCCCACTGGATGATCCATCTTGGCCTCCCCCAGAGGTCTCCAGCATCACAGATGTCAGTCTTCAGCCAATTCAATTCACTCCATGTGGTTTCAAGAAATGGTTAGAGACACTGAATACTGCAAAGATGGGACGTGACAACATTCCGGCAATAGTGATGAAGAATTGTGCTGCAGAATCTGTTGCTCCCCTACCCATGCTATTCCAGAACAGTTACAATGCTGTCATCTATCTGACAATGTGGAAAATTGCTCGGGTACGTCCTGTACACAAGAAAAGGCAACACAAATCTAACCCAACCAATTACCGCCCCATCAGTTTACTCTTGATCATCAGTAAAGTGATGGAAGGTGTCATCATCAGTGCTATCAAGCAGCACCTACTCAGCAATAACCTGCTCAGTGACATCAATGTTTGGGTTCTACCAGGGGCACTCAGCTCCTGAACTTACAGCCTTAGTTCAAACATGGACAAAGGAGCCATGGTGGGAGTGATGGCCCTTGACATCAAGGCCGCATTCAACTGAGGTGTGGCATCAAGAAGCCAAAGCAAAATTGGAATCAATGGGTATCAGGGGTCAAACTCTGAGCTGCTAAGAATCATACCTGACGGACAGGAAGATGGTCATGGCTGTTGCAGGTTAGTCATCTCAGCTCCAGGACATCTCTACAGGACTTCTTCAGGGTAGTGTCCTGTGTGTAACCATCTTCAGCTGCTTCATCATGACTTTCCCTCCATCATAAGGTCAGAAATGGGGATGTTCACTGATGATTGCACAATGGTCAGTACCATTCAGGTACTGTCCATGTTCAACTGTAGCAAGAACTGGGCAATATCCAGGCTTGGGCTGACAAATGGTATGTAACATTCATGCCACCCAAGTGCTAAGAAATGACAATCTCCAATTAGAGACAATCTAGCTACTATCCCTTGATGTTCAATTGAGTCAACATAAATGAAACCCTCACTATCATATCCTTGGCATTACTATTGACCAGAAATTCAACTGGGCATGCCACATAAACGCAATGGTTACAAAAGCAGATCAGATGCTCTGAGTACTGCATGGAGTAATTCACCTCCTGATTTCCCAAAGGCTGTCCATCTTCCAAAGTGCAATGAATATTTCCCACTTTCTTGGTTGAGTGAAGCTCTAAAACACTCATGAAGCTGGACACCATCTAGGACAAAGCAGCCTGCTTGATTGGCACCACATCTACAGATATCTACTCCCTCCACCATCAATGCTCAGTAGCAGAAAGGTGTGCTATCTAGAAGATGCACTGCAGAAATTCACCAAAAGTTCTCAGTCTCTTTCAAACCCACCACTACTTCCATCTAGAAGGACAAGGGCAGCAGATACATGGGAACACCATAACCTGCAAGTTCCCTTGCAAGCCACTCACCATCCTGAAAATATATTGCTGTTCTTTCAGTGTTGCTGGGTTAAAATCCTGAAATTCCCTCTACATGGAATGCAATGGTTCAATAAAGCAGCTTGCCACCACCTTTGCAAATGCAACCAGGAACAGCAATAAATGCTGGCCAGTCAGCGACATCCACGTCCCACAAATGAATAAAAACAGGTGGGGAATAGAGGGATACAGTCCGCGTGGAGGCAGACGCATTTTAGTTTATATAAAAAACATAATGTGTTGGCACAGGCTTGGTGGGCCGAACACCTGTTCCGGAGCATTACTGTTTTTTGTTCTTTGTTCTTTGATAGATGTACTGAACTTTGAAAGAATTTCACTATCCCTTGCCAACCATTTAATATTTTGTCAGTACTTGCAAGAGAACGATCTTCACTTGTCTGAATATAAAGGATGATTTTTGAATCTGGATGCAAGCAGAAGTTTTTTTAACTACATTCTAGATGCCATTCATTAAGAGATACAGATGTTTGAAAAAAAACATAGTATTTCCATTTCTTTGATAATGTATCAACACAGACAGTATGAGATAGTCAGTGATCTACCCAGAGTGGAGCTATTGTGGATGTTCTGCTGGTCCATGGATGTGGACATATATTGAAGAAACTTTTGCAGATCGTGTTCAGAAACTAGCATGACTGCTAGAGAGAGCACACCAGGTGACCCTGAAGCTGAACGAGAAAAAAATACAATTGAAGATGCCTGAAATCAAGAACCTAGGTCAACGATTGACAACAAACGGACTTTGCTCAGATCCTAATAAGGGGGAACTACATCAGAGATGCAGCAACCAAAAAATGTGAAGCAGTGCAATGATCTGTTAGATTTGTGAAATGGTTGTATTCATTTGTGGGATGTAGGTGTCACTGGCTGGGTCAACTTTTATGGTCCATCCCTAGTTGTCGTTGAGAAAGGCAATTACTTTCTAAGTTCTTGCCTAATTTGTCCCCCACATCAGAAGCACTATGCAAGCTCTTTACTAAGGTATTCGTAATCTGTGCAAGGACACAGAACACAAAAAAGCTTTGACAAGATTCAAGCTCATGGCAATAACACCAATGCCGAGGTACGACAATGTCAATGATGAATTTATGTTGCAGTTTGATGTCAGTGAGGCAGTGGTTGGAGCAACGCTTATGCAACAAAAAACCAATTACTTTTGCATTCCGGGTGCTTGCATAAAATGAATGATGCAGTGCTGAGATTGAAGAAAAGTGCATGGCTATTGTATTTACTTGTGAGTATTTTAGTCAATGACTATTTGGGAACAACAAAGTGACATTGGAGTCCAACTTGAAGGCATCTTCCTGAATCCACTTCTCTCTACTGCAAAGAATCTGCAAAGAATGTTACTTCATTTGCAGAGATATAATTTTGTCTGTGGCATTTAAGCAAGGGAAACAGATGGACATTGCTAAGGTGATGAAACAAAAAGCAAGTTGAGAGTATGAATTCTTCCAGATTCTATAAGAAACAACAGCTTGACGTGCTCTAGAAGTCATCAATCCAGTAGTGATATTACATCTTGCTCAAATGAAGTGAACTGCCCAACAAGATGCAATTTTCCTAGTGCTGCTGGATGTAGTGATGAAAGGATGGCCTGAAAGTATCAAGGACTCGACAGTTACTCTCCAACAGCTTTGGGCATTACAGAGATGAAGTGCTAGCCCAAATGACATCTTGTACAACAGAACTAGAATCACTATCCCAAGGAGATCAGAAAGGAGATGCTGAAGTACATCCATATCAACCATAAAGGTATTCAACATAGACTGTCGAAGGCAATACATGTGCTGTTCTGAACAAACATGAGCAATGTGATACCAGGCAGCACAGTGTTTTTAACAAATATCAAAGTAAATGAGCGTCTAACCAGGGCTTTAATGATAGTGCTACTACTTCCATCTGTGATGAGTGGAACACTATAATGAGCAGGACACCATTGGGATGTGGTGCACATGTAATGAGGTGTGTTTGGAAAAATACTGAAAGAAAACATGCAGGGAGAAAACTCCCTCATGAAACTTGGCCGACTTTACATAAGATTCAGCCTAAGGTCTATTTTTGCTGGTGGCATCAAGGTAGATGGTAGAGTAAATGGTTTAGATGGCAGCAGTGAACTTCAAAAGGGCATGGATAGATTAACTGAGCAAGCAAAAATGGGTCAAATAGAGTTCAGTGTGCAAGTTCACATTGAGCCTAAGGTAGCTAGGTCAGAGTGAGTTCTAATGTAGAGGAATTATTGAGAAATCAAGCTATGTTGGACTATGGTGGACAAAGTTAAAAATCACACAACACCGGGTTACAGTCCAAGAGGTTTATTTGGAAGCACTAGCTTTTGGATCGCTGTTTCTTCATCAGGTAACTGTAGAGCAGGACCATAAGACATAGAATTTATAGCAAAAGATTACACTGTCATGCAACTGAAATGATATATTGGTATATTGTTTAATATATCATTTCAGTTACATGATACTATAATCTTTTGCTATAAGTTCTGTGTCTTATGGTCCTGCTCCACTAGCTATCTGATTGAGGAGCAACACTCTGAAAGCTAGTACTTCTAAATAAACCTGTTGGACTATAACCCGGTGTTGTGTGATTTTTAACTTTGTCCACACTAGTCCAATATTGGCTCCTTCACATCACAGTTAACAAATCTTTTTTTAAAACAGAAACAAAGCATCAACGTTTATCTTTAAAGGAATAGAATGCCCAGCACATGTCTGCAGCTTTCGAGTTCAATTTAAATGAGGCCCCTGGCCAAATTTCAGTTGAACATCAGAACTACCTAATCAAGAGCAGGAATTACGTCGGCAGGCTGAAACTGCAATTTCCATTCCAATGATGCAAAAATGCCTTGAGGTTTCAGCAGTCTCTTGCTATAATTCTGGTTTTGAAACCATGAGGGTTCTCTATGATCAGAAAGATTGCCAGAAAAATTGTCTGGCAGACTTTAGTAATCAAGAATCTATTTCTCAGAAGCAGCTCCAGACATCCACAGGGGCCAAATAAAATGCGAAGATTACTATATGGGCTTCTGTGATATTTCATGTGACCATTTCAAGCTCTGGTGTCAAACCCTTCCTGATGTCAGTGTCATGAAGGGAAATTTGTAGGCTGCAGTCAATGCTGAGTGACATGAATCATTTGACCAAATTAGCATCAAGTACAAAAGCAGGCAAGTGATGCAATAGATCCATAAAATATGAGAAGCAAAAAATAATAGGTTTTAAGGACAGCATTAACTTCAAACCACAATTAAGAACAAAAATAATAGAAAAGTATTGATTAGAATTTGGATCTTGCTACCACAAGGAGTAATGAAATAATGAAGCATAGGTGCATTGAAGGCAAAACAAGATAATCATGAGAGAGGAAGCGAAGGGGCAGGATACTCATGTGCAGCATAAGCATTAGCATGGGTCAGTCAAGCTGAGTGGCTGCTTGGTGCTGTTCATTGTTTAAAAAATGCAAGACGCCCAATTTGCAATATTTCAGTTTGTCTCCAATGTGTGCGAAGGTCACTGCTGTTGTATTGTCCTGATTGCCACTGCTGGAACCTTGTCGTAGCTAACCCCTCTGTTGTTATGTGGCATAGAGTGAAGGTTGATTGAGGTAATCCATGACAACAAACCTTCCTTTGTTTATGATGTATCGAGGGCCTGCTTCATTATCAATGCAGTAGGGTAGATCCATGGTGAGTCTGAAGAGGCAGCCCCTCATATTGAAGGGAGCATCCTTCTTGAAATAAGCAGAACATCCTTTCACCAGAGTGTAGTTAACCTGTGGAACTCATTGCCACAGAAGGTCATGGAGGCCAAGTCATTGAGCGTATTTAAGACAGAACTGAATAGGTTTTTAAATAGTAAGGTAATCAAAGGTTACTGGGAGAAAGCAGGAGAACGGGGTTGAGAAACATATCAGTCATGAGCAAAACATGGAGCAGACTTAATGGGCTGCATGGCCTAATTCTACTCCTATATCTTATGGTCCAAGAGGGACTTGTCTCAGTAACAAGGTGGTTTATTGTTATTTATTGCACGAAAGCAAAAAAGGATAGTTTACATTGCTAGTCAGACATAGTTACAAAGGACTTGTGGGAGCTGTACTGAAAACATGTGCTCCTTACAAAGTGTAAAGCTCCCTGTCTCCACCTAAAGCCTGGATGTCATCATCACCATTGGGTGGAGCTAATTCAACTTCAACATTAACTCTTTCAGAACCTTTACTTTATACAACTATTTTCCCAAATCTATTAACATTTCAGTGCACTGGATAAACATCTGTAAGGTATATGTTGTAAATTATTCCTTCAGGGTTACATTAAAGATAACTATAAAGATATTATTCATACCATTATACTTTGCACAAAACTTTAGTGATGTCAGACATCCAGTGCTACATTTTAAGAGCAGACTACAGATTACTGATTCAGACATTGTTTCAAAAGCAATTGAAACACCCCTGGAACTACACAACTCCCAAGGTCATGCTGTTCCTTCTACAAGAGGTTTTATAGTGAAGTGATTGAGGAGAACACAGAGTTTGATCAAGCAAATCTAAAGGGAAGAACAGGTAGGGCATGATTAATGAACACGGCAGGACTGGCAGTCTGACATGATTTATTTTAATATAAAATGTAAAACAGGTAAGTCAGATGAGCTTAGAGCCTGGATTGGCAATTTACAGCCATTGTAGCCATTACAGAAGCTTGGCTGAGAGAAGGGCAAGACTGGCAGTGCAATATTCCAGGGTTTAATTGCTTCAGGCATGATAGAAAGGGATATAAATGGGTGGAGGACTTGCATTACTGATTAAGGAGAATGTCACAACTGCACCTCGGCCACCCTGGGGGGCTCAGCCAGTGAGGTCAGTACAACCCAGCTTTATGGCAGGTACAATCATTATGATGAGATTATACACTACAGGCCTCCAAACAGCCAACAGGAGATAGAAGAACAGAATATGTTGGCAGACGATGAAAATATGTAAAAATAACAGAATTGTTGTAGCGGGTAATTATAACTTCCCTTAGTTCCCGGGGCTTACATGGGGCAGAATTTGTTAGCTGCATCAAGGAGGGTTTTTTGAAACAATATGTAGAATGTCCAATGAGAGAATTGGCCGTACTGGACCTGGGGTTGGCGAATGAACCTGACCAGATGATCGAAATTTCAATGGGGGAGCATTTTGGGAATAGTGACTATAATTCTGTAAGTTTTAAAATAGTCATGGATAAGGATAAGACTGGCACTCCAAGTTAAAGTGTTAAATTGGAGGAAGGCTAATACAACAGCATTAGGCAAAAATCTAAGAAATTAAACTGGAGTGGTTGTTTCAGGGTTAATCCACACTTGACAAGTGAGAATCTTTTCAAGACCAGCTTATCAGAGTTCAGGACCAGTATGTCCTGTGAAGATAAAAGATAAGCATGGTAAAATTTGGGAACCCTGGATGACAAGAGATATTGAAAGTTTAGTCAAAAAGGAAAAGGAAGCATATGTAAGGTTTAGGAAACTATAACCAGTCAAAACGCTTGAGAAATATAAAGGAGGCAGAATAGAATTTAAACAAGGGACCATGAAATGTTCTTGGCAAATAGGATTAAGGAAAATTCCAAATCATTTCATATGTATAATAGGAGCAATACTATAAGTATAGTAGGGTATGTCCACTAAAGGACAAAGGAGTGAATATGTGTGTGGAGCCAGAAGAAATGGGTGAGTTCTTTAATGAGTACTTTGCATCATTCATCAAGGAGAAGGACATCGATGATAATAAGATTAGGGAGGGATATGTTAATATTCTAGGGAATGTTGATATTAAGACTGAGAAACTGTCAGGTATCTTGAAAAACATTTAGATCAGTCTCCAGGGTTTTCTCCAAAAACACAGCCCTCCCTGATGCGCTCGATGCTTTCTATGCTCAGCTCAAGCAGAACACCAGCGGTACTGTGTCAACTGCCCTGACAGCTCCAGATGCGCCTGTTCCCTCCGTCAGTGCTGCAGATATCAGATCAGTTTTCATGGGAGTCTACCCAAGGAAAGCAATGGGCCCAGACTTAGAACCCTGGCTATGCACTTAGATCCTGTGCAGACCAGCTGGCGGAAGTATTCACCAACATGTTCAACCTCTCCCTCCCACAAGCTGAAGTCCCTACCTGCTTCAAGAAGATGACCATCATCCGTTATCAAAGAAAAAAATGCAACATGCCTTAGTGACTATCGCCCAGTGGCTCTGACCTCCAGAATCATGAAGTGCATCAAGAGGCTCGTCATGACCCACATCAACATGAGCCTCGCAGTCTTCCTTGATCCCCTACGATTTGCCTACTGGCAAACAGGTCCATAGCAGAAGCCCTACACTCATTCCTGGGACATCTGGACAACAAGGACACCTATGTCAGACTCTTACTCATCAACCACAGCTTCACCTTCAAGTATCCCCTCCAGATTAGTCTCAAAACTCCAAGACCTTGGTGTCACCTCCGCCCTCTGCAATTGGATCCTCAGCTTTCTGATCCACAGACCGCAAACAGTGAAGATAGACAACTGCATAATAATCCTCAACATTGGAGTCCCCCAAGGATGTGTTCTCAGTCCCCTACAGTACTCTCTGTACGCCCATGGCTGTGTAGCCAAATTCGAAATGAATGCCATCTACAAGTTCGCTGATGACACCACTGTGGTAGGACAGATATCAAACAATGATGAATTAGGATACAGGAAGGAGATAGATTACTTGGTGCCATAGTGCACTGATAACAGCCTCTCTCTCAATGTCGGCAAAACAAAAGAACTAATCGTTGACTTCAAGAAAAAAGGAGGTGGGTACGCTCCTATCTACATCAGTGGAGCGGAGGTTGAGAGGATTGAGAGTGTCAAATTCCCAGGAGTGATGATAACTGACAACCTGTCCTGGACTTCCCACATAGATGCCATGGTCAAGAAGATACAACTGCACATCTTCTTCCTCAGGCGGCTTAGGAAATTTAGCATGTCCGTAAGGACCCTCACTAACTTTTACAGATGCACCTAGAAAGCACACTGTCCGAGTGCATAATGGCCTGGTATGGCAACTGCTCTACCCAGGACCATGAGAAACTATGGAAGGTCCCATCCATGCACTCAATTTATACTTCCAGTTGCCGTGGAAAGGTTGCCAACTTCATCAAAGACCCCTCCCACTTCAGTAATACTCTCCTACAACCTCTTCCATCAGGCAGAAGATACAGAAGCTTAAACACATTCACCAACTGATTCAAGAACAGCTTCTTCACTGCCCTTATTAGACTGATGAATAAACTCTCTAACTTCAAATAATACTGATCTTGTTAGTGTTGATCTTGCTTTGTGCACCTCCTACACAGTGTAACCTGTATGCCTCACTCTGTCTAAGCACGCTTTGATTTCTACGTCCTTGTTTGCTATGATCTGCCAGTACTGCTTGCAAAACAAAGCTTTTTACTGTATTTAGATATATGACTACAATAAATCAAATTAAATCAAATCAGGGCCCGATGGGACTTACCCAAGATACTGAGGAAGGCAAGGCAGGAGATGGCTGAGGCCTTGACAAAGATCTTTGTATCCTCTTTAACTACAGACAAGGTCCCAGACAACTGGAGATTCCTTTGATTAAGAAGGGCAACAGGGACAATCCAGGAAATTACAGGCAGGTGAGCCTTACATCAGTGGTAGGAAATTATTGGAAAAGATTCAGATACAAAATCTACTCACATTTGGAAAAGAGTGGACTTATTTGGGATAATCAGCACAGCTTTGTGTGGAGAAGGTGTTGTCTCACAAATTTGATTGCAATCTTTGTTGAGGAAGTGATGAAGATGATTGATGAGGATAGGGCTGCGAAAGTTGTCTACATGCACTTTACTAGAGCATTTAAGAAGGTCCTTGCTGATAGGCTCATCCAGAAGATTAAGTCAGATGGGATCCACAATAAGTTGCTAAAGTGGTCAAAATTGGCTTGGCCATAGATGACAGAAGGTAGTTGTGGAGAGGTGTTTTTTCTGACAGGAAGGATCAGTGTTGGGACCTCTGTTGTTTGCAATATCTAAATGTAAGTGGCCTGTTTTAGTAAGTTTGTAACAATGAAAATTGGAGGCATTGTGGATAGTGAAGAAGATTATGAAAAGATACAGCAGGATACAGATTGGTTGGAAAATTGGGTGATGAAATGGCAGATGGAGGTTAACCCAGACAAGTGTGAGGTTATGCATTTTGGAAGGTCAATGCCAAAGGAAAGTACACAGTGTATATATACAGCACCATACGTACAATGACATAGAGAGTGATCATAGTTCCCTGAAAGTGGTAAAATAAGCGAATAAGATGGGAAAGATGCATATGGCATGCTTGCCTTCATTGGTCAGGGCATTGAATATAAAAGTTGGCAAGTCATGTTGCAGCTGTATTAAACTTTAGTTAGGCCACATTTAGTTTATTTTGTGCAGTTCTTGCTGCCAGACTACTGAAAGGATGTGGAGGCTTTGGAGAGGGTAAACAACAGGTTTATCAGGAATTTGGCTTGATTGGAGTATATTAGCCATAAGAAGAGGTTTCCCAAACTTGGATTGATTTCGCTAGAGCATCAGAGGCTGAGGAATATCCTGGTAGAAATATATAAAGGTATGAAAATCATGAAAATGGTGGATAGTTAGAGTCTTTTTCCCAAAGTTAAAATGTTAAGTACTAAGGTGCATGATTTTAAGAGGAAGAAGCGCCAGGAGTGATCTCTAGTGCCCTAGCATATATATGTCCCTCAATCACCATCACTAAAAATAAATCATCTTATCATTATTACATTGCTGTTATGGGAATTTCCTGCGTGCAAATTGACTTTCATTTCTTCTATATTGCAACAATTACTACACTTCAAGTTTACTGAATTGGCTTTAAAACACTTGAAATGTTAGGTGATCATAAAATCTTTCTATATTTGCTTCAGTATCGAATTTTGTTTGACAACATTCCTGTAAAGCAGCCTGAAGTATTTTCCCAAACAGTGTTTAATAAATGCAAACAATTGCTGATCTTGAGTGCATTTAAATGCATTGGCAATGATGAAAAAGTATGTTACAAATATAAATTCATTCTGGTTAGATGTTAGGTTTGTGTCAAATAAAATCATATATCTCTATTGTCCTTAGGAGGAGATCTCATTGAGTATTGCCAAACATTTTTTCCCTCTAATACATGTTTGAGAACCAGTTAACATTCTTGAAACATCTGGTTAATACTTATTATTAAATCATGTCAATGAGATATTAAAAACAAAATTAAATGCAGTGTGAATGATCTTTAAGCGCCAACTATAATAATATACATTACAAACCTAGAACTCCCCCCAGGACATTAAAAGCATTTCATCTTTAACTATTTGCACTAATTAGAGCAAGACTAAATTTGAAATCCTCAGGGAGCTCAAATGTCTGTATGTTTCTACATATTTAATTATTACCTCCTGATGTGGTACAGTTGTGTCAGCACATTCTAACCATGCCTGGTTAATGTTCTTCTAAATTGTGTGAAGAGAGCTGCCCATTCATTCATGAGAAACCGTCTTTCTATGTCCCTTTCCAATATATTGACAACATAATTCTATGCGTAGCAGATTCCTATTTTGATTAGTGAATTTATTTTCTGTATTGTACTTCTTCCCTTTCACTTTCCTGTGACTCTATTTCTTTTTCCAATCTAACCCTTGACATATGTTCATTATAGACTTGGACCTTCCCCTCACTGATCCTGAATGATAAACCTCACCTTCGTTAATATCAATGAATTTTGAGCTTGACATGATGCTGAAATATTTTCCACATCCTTAGCCACCATGCCCACTTATTTAATAAGGGGCTTCCCCCACCCACCTAGTCAATCATATCACCCCTTTTCAAAATTCTCCCTCCAGCTAAACCTTTCTTCTAGTCTCTTTCCTTCTTTAGTGAAAACTTTGAGGAGAAAGTGAGGTCTGCAGATGCTGGAGATCAGAGATGGAAATGTGTTGCTGGAAAAGTGCAGCAGGTCAGGCAGCATCTAGGGAACAGGAGAATCGACGTTTCGGGCATTAACATTCCTGAAGAAGGGCTAATGCCCGAAACGTCGATTCTCCTGTTCCCTAGATGCTGCCTGACCTGCTGCGCTTTTCCAGCAACACATTTCCATCTCTTCTTTAGTGAAAACCACTACTGTGGCATTTGCCATCTCAGTTTCCCTGCGCCCCCTCTCATTTTAACCTATCTCCCTCTGAAATTGTAGCACTCTATTCTCTAATAGTCAAACTAACTTTGTTATCAAATCTGCTGACAAGAGTGGAGTTGTTGTTAGTTTGTCAACCTAACGGAGGTCCAATATTGACTGTCTGGCTCTTCCTCTGGCCTCCCCTCGGACTGTGGTCCAATCACTGAAAATCAAGCTAATATTCCCAATATTGCTAATATTGTTACTGATCTCAGGAGATTTTCGCTCCACACCTCCAACTTCATAACCCCCAATCCCAATTCACCCCCTTCCAGCTCCTTCCCATGATTCAATTCAGGACTGTCCTGATAGCTCTAATATTTCAGCCTGCTCCTGATGCACTGAGCTGATTTCTTCCATCTTGACTCCATTGATAATATCCCAAGTAATAATCGGAATACACAGAAGTGTTAAATAATTATTACATTATTTCTATTTTGCAGCAAAATAGAATAGATAGGTATCCAGTGAATGATGAGAACAGCGATGAGATAAACAGAAATTGTAATAAGTAAAGTGTGAATAGCTCTAAATTGGAATGTATTGAAGCTGTCAGCCATTCGTGCTATCAGAATAGTAAATCCAACAGAATGATGCCATGAGGTTATGCAATGTCTGGATTGGTCGCTTCAGACTAGCTGAATCTGTGCAAACTTGTCTCTTTGTGAAAGGATGTTTAAAACACAAGTGTGGCTAAATGCGTGAGGAAGTTACAAGTGTTGTTGATCAGATTTGATGCACTGAGTGGATAGCACAATGCAAAAAGTGGACATGACTAGGAAATAGGAGCTTCCATTAATGAGGTTTCAATGATCTGAAGCAAAGGTCAAGCACATTGAAAATTTTAACAACCAAGTATCTTCCCTAGCCAGGAAGAGGATAAGAATGGTTGCCAATCCCAAAGTTGGTATAATCTGCTAACATTGTTCATAAAACCATAAATGATAGGAGCAGAATTAGGTAATTCCACCCATCAAGTCTGCTTTGCCATTCGATCATAGCTAACATGTTTCTTAAACCCATTGTCCCAATAACCTTAGATTTCCTAACTAATCAAGAACCTATATATCTCTGTCTTAAGTACATTCAATAAGCTGGCTTTCACAGCAATGGGTTCCACAGATTCACCATCCTCTGGCTAAAGAAATTCCTCATCATCTTAGTTCTAAAGGGTAGTCTTTTCCCTCTGAGGCTGTACCCTTGGGCCCTATTCTCTCCTCCTATGGAAACATCTTCTCCATGTCCAATCTATCAAGGACTCTCAGTATTCCGTAAGTTTCAATGAGAAGTTTCTAAACCTCATCGAGTGTAGATCAGAGTCCTCAACCGCTCCTTACATGACAAGCCATTAAACCTTGGGATCATTCTTGTAAATCCCCTATGGAACTCCGCCAAAGCCAGCAAGTCCTTCCTTCGGAGCTGACCACAGCTTTATGTAGCCTTAGCAGTACATTCCTTCTTCTGTGTTCTACCCTGTTGAAATTAATGCTAACATTGCATTTGCCTTCCTAACTGCTAACTGAACCTTAAGAGAAAAGGACTCCCAAATGCCTTTGCACCTTAGATTTCTGAAGCCTTTCCCCATTTAAATAAATATTCTATGCCTCTATTCTTCCCACCAAAGTTGATAACCTCACATTTTCCCATATTGTATTCTATCTGTCACTTCTTTACCCACTGTCCTAGTCTATCCAAGTCCTTCTGCAGCCTCCCCATTTCCTCACCACTACCTGTCCCTCGAGCTATCTTTGTGCCATCTGGAAAAGTGGCAACATTGCCCTCAGTTCCTTTGTCCAGATCGTTAACGTTTAGCATGAATCGTTGTGGTCCCAACACTGACCTCCATGGACTCCCATTAGTCATTAGCTGCTATCCTGAAAAAACACCCCTTTATCCCCATTCTTTATCTTCAGCCAGTCAGCCTATCCAGTCAGCAAAGGGGAATGGAGGAGGTTTGGTGTCAACAGCAGAGGTGTGGATTCCTAAGGATTTGTCTGTTATTTCTGGTTGGATCCTTCGTTAGGCTCAGAATGGCCAAGAATGAATGACACCCACAACAGGCCATAGGCATACCTGCCATCATTCACATAGCTCATCCACATAGCATTGTTCTCACCCGCCACTGGTGGAACAACACCAATGGTAAGATCAAGTCCTTAAGTAGCTACTTAAGGGGCACTTTGGTCTCCTGGTGAGATGATCGCCCTCCATCTTCCTGCTCTTAATTTAACTGGTGAGTCTGAAAGGCAAAGGAGTCCATCTCCACCCAACATTTTCATCTCCACTTTATGACCCACATTGTCTCCCAGCCCATCTCCTGAGACAATAGTAAATTCTCATCACTAATTCATGACTTTCTTTTCACAGATGCTGCTGGACTTGCTGAATATTTTCGGTATTTTCTATTTGTTATTTCAGGTTTCTAGCATCTGCTTCATTTTGCACCAACAACTCCTCAACTATTCTCATGCATGATTAATGAGTCAATGTCCATTCTCTTTAGGTGTGGCTTTGCTTAGCTATTGTAGAATGGAGATATTATTTCAAACAATTGGATACCGTTGTTATATCTGGTACATCTCTGCTGACAAGTATGACTGAATTTCAGGACTGATGATTTTATAAAACCAATTGTGATCAAAAATATGACACCAAGTCTGTGTTCCATGAGGGCCACTCAGGTCCTGACCTCATTTCAGACTTGGTTCAAACATGGACAAAAGAGCTGAATTCCAGAGGTGAGGTGAGAGTTACAGCCCTTAACATCAAGGCTGTATTTGATTGAGTGTGGCTTCAAGGAGTCCTAGCAAAACTGGAATCAATGGGTATTTGTGGGGGCAACTCCCCAATGGTTGGAATCATATCTAGTGCATAAGAAGATGGTTGTGGTTGTTAGAGGTCAGTCATCTCAGCTCTAGGACATCTCTGCAGGAGTTCCCCAACCATCTTCAGCTGCTTCATCAGTGACCTTCCCTCCATCATAAGGTCAGAGGTGAGGATATTCGCCAATGATTACACAGTGTTCAGCACCATTTGCAACTCCTCAGATACCGAAGCTGTCCATGTTCAAATGCAACAAGATCTGGGCAAGATCCAGACTTGAGCTGACAAAACGGTGATATCATTTGTCAGACTATGACCATCACCAATAAGCATCTATCTTATGTGTCTTGACATTTGATGTTGTTACCATCACTGAATCCTCCATTAGCAACATCCCGGGGGATTATAATTGACCAAAACTCAACTGGACTCGCCATATAAATACAGTGGCTATAAAAGCAGGTCAGAGGCTAGGAATACTGCAGCAAGTAACTCACCTCCTGATGTCCCAAAGCCTATTCACCATCTAGAAGGCACACAAGTCAGGAGTGTGATGGAACACTCCCCACTTGCTTGGATGAGTGCAGCTCCAACACTCAACAAGCTTTACACTATCCAGGGCAAAGCTTGTGCACCACATCCACAAGCATCCAATCCTTCCACCGCCAATGCTCAGTATTAGCAGTGCATACTATTTTCCAGATGCACTGCAGAAATTCACTGTAGGTCCTCAGATAGCATCTTCCAAACCCATGACCACTTCATTTGGAAGGACAAGAGCAGCAGATACATGCACCACCACTTTCAAGTTCCCCTCCAAACCACTCATCATCCTGATTTGAAAATATATTGCTGTTCCTTCATTGTCACTGGGTCAAAGTCCTGGAATTCCTCCCTAATGACATTATTGATCAACCCACAGCAAGTGGACTGCTGCAATTCAAGAAGGCAGCTCACCACCACCCTCTCAAGGGCAAGTAGGGATGAGCAATAAATGCTGGCCAGCCAGGGAAGCCCATAGCCCACAAATGATTTTTTTTAAAAAGCCTGTTAGAAAAATGTAATTTGAATGCAGTTGTTATATACTATTGAATTACTAAAGTATTTTTCTCACTGCTCCATTATTAATGTTATTGATAATGTTATATTGAAGTTATTATTGATGTTCAATTGAATATTAATCCAAAAACATTGTCACCCTCTCATCTACAGTCATTATGCCAAGACTGTCATGCATGCTGTATATTATTGTACCATCATTGTGAGATTTTTACTGGACTTAATAAATCTTCCCTGATGGATTGGTGATAATTTAATCACCAGATAATTATAGATGATAATCATTTGTTTGAATAATCTATGCAGAAAGACTCTATAGTTTCCCATTGTGCCATCTAATTATTTCTGAAATAACTTCAAGAATTATGCACTCACTCTTCCAGATGTTTGCTGCAGTCCTGCCTCAATGTTACACAAACTAAAATTGTATGTTCTACTGATCCTGAATGATGCAGGGTTCATGGCCATGTTTTTTGTTATGTCATTTATCTACAACTTTAGAAATTAACTGAGAGTGAAGTATTCATTCTGTGTCCCCTCATTAACTGACCTTCTGCTAGGAGAAACAGATTTTCCCTGACCAGACCATGCTATCCAACTCCCTTTCCCCACACTGTGCTCCACACTGTGCTCCCCCGCTCCCCCCCCCCCCCCCCGATTTTGTACACCTTCATTAGGTCAACCCATCAGTTTCTGTGTTCCAAGGAATACAATCTAAGCCAATCTAATTTTTCCTTATACTTGCAACTTTCCTTATACTGGCAACATTCTCCTTAGAACTCTTTCTAGAGGAATTATGTTATTCTTGTAATGTTGTCACCAGAACCTTAAATGAAACACTAGCTGTCTCCTTACCAGTGCCATATATACTTCCAGCTTTACAACCCTGTTCTTGTATTCAATACTTTGTCCAAAGAAGGAAAACATCCCAGGTGCCACTTTTACCACCTCATTTATCTGTACTGACACTTTCAGGGACCTGTAGACATGATCGCCAAGGATTTTCCTCTACCTGTCTCAATCCCCTCTCATTAGCTTGGTTTGCCGTCTCCAGATGTAAATATTCACTCTTCTCCAGATTGTACTCCATTTGCCACTTTTCAACCCACTAACTAAACCATTGTTATCTTTCTTCAGTTACGTCCTTCACTAATAATTACTCAATAAATGTCTGTGTCTTCTATAAATTTCCCAATCATGCCTCTCACTTTGAAGTCAAACATAATAATCTATAACACAAAAGCAAGTGATTCAAAACTGAACCCTGTGGACCAGTAGAAACCACTTTGATTTGCAATATGTCTGTCAACCATATCACTTTGTTACATGTCATTCAACCTATTCTGGATTCAGCTCACCACACTCCCTATGTCCCATGAGTTTTACTTCTCCTTAACAGTGTGCCATGTACAACCTGAAGAAATGTCTTGCTAAATCCATGTAGACAATATCCAGTGCACTACTTTCATCAGTCTTTCTGTTACTTCCTCAAAAAATTCAATGAAGTGAATAAGACATGACCTTAATAATACGTTACAAATTATTCTTTATTCATTGGTGCCTCTCCATGTAAGAACTAATTCATTCTTTCAGTACTTGATTCCAGTAATTTACCTACCACTGAGGTTAGACGGACTTGCCTGTAACTATTTGGCTGCACCCATTTAGAATAAAAGTACATATTCATGGAACTCCAATCCTTTGGCAACTTATCTATATCTAGTGAGGATTGAGAAATGATCCTCAGAGCATCCGATATTTTCCCTGGCCTCCTTTGAACAGACTACAATGCAATTCATCCCACCCTGGTCAGTTATCCTACAATATTAAGGTCTCTTCTTATAATTTTTCTATCTAATAGTTAACACTTGTCCACTTTAATTAAGATGCCTCCATCATCCTTCACCTTTGGAACAAAGTATTCATTTAAAACCTGGCCCACATTTTCTACATTCATGCACAAGCTGTAATGTTCATCTCTGTTAGGTGCAACAATTCCCTTAGTCATTCTCTTGTTGTTAATGTCCTAATAAAACATTTTTGGATATTCTTTGGTTTTACCAGTCAATACTTTTTTCATATCTTCTTTTTACTTTCATAATTTTCTTTTTCACTTTATACCTGTATTTCACTTCCCTAAGCTTCAAAAAGTATTATTTTTTGAGATTGTCATAAAGATCCTTGATAACCATGGACTCTAGCTTTAGCAATGCTACCCTTTTCCCTTGTGGGGCCATGTCTACACTATGCCCAGAGAATCTGGTTTTTCTATGTCTCACACTGATTTGCCCCTGACTTTTATTCATGCAGCTGCAACCAGACCATTTTTGCCAAATCATCTGTCAGCTTTATAAAGCTTGCCTTTTCCCAATTTAGAACTTTCGCTCGTGTTCTATCTCTTTCCCTTTACATAACAACATGAAATCTTACTTTACTATGATCACCAGCTCCAAAAGGTCAACCACTGCCACTTTATTCACCTGCCCAATGTCATTTCTTAATTAATAAATTTAGAAATATGACCTCTCTCATTTGGCTTGTTACACGTTGACTGAAATGCTTTTCTTGAATGCAATTCAAGAATGTTGTGTATGCTGTGTCTTTCATAATGTTTATATCCTTGGTACTTGGGAAGTTGTCCACAATATCCTATTGTTTTGAGCTCAGAAATTTGCCTCCGTATTTGCTTCTCTTACTCTGCCGCACTATGTGGTTCTATAGTATACTCATAGAAGTGTGGCTGCCTTTCATTTCTGAGCTCAAGCCATATGGCCTATTTTAATGCTTCATTTAATATATTATATCTCCTCATAGTTATTTTTTAACAAATCATGCTATACTCACCCCTCACAATTTTAACCTATTCTATATCCTCCCTGAAAACCATACACCCAGGGATGTTGATCTGTAATCCTTTCACCCAAGTACATACAAGTTTTGAATTGTAACTGTTGCACTATAATATTGTCCGTTGTAAAAACAAATCAACAAACACAATACAATGTTCTTTTAAAGAGTAAACCTTAGTCATATAACGTACTTTTTTACTGACATTGAGTAACTTGGTTGTCCCTCACTGTACAAGGAATTCTAACAGCGAAGCTTAAGTGGAGCTTAAATTACATGTTACATGTATGACCCTTTAAAATGTGCTTTCTCGTGTAATATGAACATACAGTGGATCTAGAAGCTTTAATTATGTACATGGACTATAAATTGTAAAGATTTACAAACGTGTTCAGGGAGAAATTCAGTGATGGGAGGTTCTCCTGACAACTTATAATATAACATCGGAAACATTTGCTTAATTCTTTTTATCAGGTGCCAACAATCTATGACCAATGCTGTATGGCTGTTGACATTTTTATCTTATCTTTTCAGACGTTCTGTGTACTATCCACAAGATTCAACGCCCAGTACTTGTTTCGTTTCAGCTGCCAGAAGTCTCTCTTTTTGTTTGCACATAATCATCCAGTGAGAAAAGTGGCACTTCGTGCTATGACACACGAATATCCTTTATCATTAGAGTGGTTTGTTCAAATTATTTGGCATTCTGTATTGCAATGCTTGTGTAATTTCAAAATAATCACACCATTTCTGCCTCTGTACAATAAAACTTCATTATAATAAAGCAGAGATCTAAATGTTCAATAACTTTGTCATACTTATCAAGCACAAAATAAATGCCTGAGTATCCAGTGAAGTAGGTACTCAGTGCTAGAATACACCATATTGAGGAAAGGCAAGAAATGGATATGAGCAGTCATTCGGCCCTTTCCCTATACAATGTTGAGACTTTGTTTGCAAAACTGGGTTATCCAATTGCCTGAATTTGGAGTTCAAATAAAGTTTTTGAAGAAACTGTTACCAACCCCCCCACTCAGGACCTTTCACTCTCACCAGTGTTTGCTCTCTTCCCTCTCCGTGATTTCTCCCCTTTTCTGATCATCGACCCCCCTCATTCCCAACTGTCATCTACATTTTCTACCAGGCCCGATATGAGATAGAAATTATCTTTGTGGGTGAGTTACCATATGATGCCCAGTGGACTTTTACAGTCCACTGACTTCATATAAACAAGAGCCAAGGCCCAGTATCAGGTGTGCCACATATTTACATGTTCCCACTCTGAAATGATCACAGTGCATAGTTTGTATAATGCTTCCAGCATGAATCAATTTCTAGTTCTTTCTCTCCTAATAAGACACATATGTTCAAGAACTGGCTCTTCAAGAGTGCCTCAGGACTCTTCTGTTGCAGAAAAGCCTCTTTCTCTTGCAAGTTTTGTCCCATAGCAGGAAAAATTACTTCATGTTTCTAAACAGCTAGTTTTAAGAATATGACTTTTGCCTTTCCTTCACGTTGCTGGATTTTTTAAATATCCAGAAAATATATTATAGGCAGTTGTGGCTGTACAGGGCACTGGCTCGTCCACTTTTGGAATATTGTGTGCAATTCCGGTCTCGCTCCTACAGGAAGGATGTTGTGAAACTTGAAAGGGTTCCGAAAAGATTTACACGGATGTCGCCAGGGCTGGAGGATTTGAGCTATAGGGAGAGGTTGAATAAGCTGGGGGTGTTTTCCCTGGATTGCGGAAGTTGAGGGGTGATCTTTTAGAGGTTTATAAAATCATGAGGGGCATGGTTAGGGTAAATCGACAAGGCTTTTTTCCTGGGGTGCTGGAGTTCAAAACTAGAGGCATAGGTTTAGAGTGAGAGCTGAAAGATTTAAAAGGAACCTAAGGGGCAAATTGTTCATGCAGAGGGTAGTGCATGTATGGAATGAGCTGCCAGAGAAAGTGTGGAGGCTGGTACAATTACAACATTGAAAAGGCATCTGGATGGGTATATGAATAGGAAAGGTTTAGAGGGATATGGACCAAATGCTGGCAAATGGGACTAGATTAATTTAGGATATCTGGTCGGCATGGACGAGTTGGACTGAAAGTTCTGTTTCCTGTACATCTCTATGACAAGCAAACTCGAATGATTTCCCTGTATTGTACAGATGATTGGACTCCACAAATAGCCTGAAAATATCATTATTCTCCATCTCAAATATCACTATTCTCCATCCTAGATAATCTTGTTTATGCTCAAGCTGCCATTTATAACATCATTACCTTTAAGACATCTATGGCAATAAATCCTTAGGACAGAGAAATGTTACTTTGCTTACTTTATCACAGTGTAAAGTATTGGCATTTATTGTTGTTTCTTTAAGAGCACAGAATTATAACATACAAATACTGTTCTAATCATATATTTCTGCCAATAATACATATAAAAATATAATAATATACATCAGATATCACCAGTGTTTGGTCATCATAAGACAACTAAGCAGATTCAGGATCATTTGCTTTCTCTGATGATTTAATCTTTGTCCTTGAAAATTAAGTAATGTTGTTGCAAATAGGTTAATTGTCTTTTAACACAAATATCATTTTCAAGACATTTTTTAAAATGTGTATGTTTTTGAATGCGTTCTAATCACTTTTCCTTAATATGAAATTACATATTTTAATTTAGTAATCATTGGAACAATCTTTGTGAATATGTTATTGCTGGCAATGAATAAAAATTTTGCCATTATTGAGTGAGTATGTGCAGTATATATTATGTAGCATATGTACCTCTGTATGATTCAGTTGTACGTCTCTTAATGGTAATTTAGTTATAGTATTTAGTCTTGATGTGATATTGCATTAGTTAGGACAACAGGATATTAAAGTCCTTTCTTGAATATGTGTTTCTCTAAAAGCAGACTGTAGAGTCAGGATAATTCTACAAAATAATCCTTTCTACAAAGAATAATAAGTGTCTGGCAGTGAATTCATTTATAACTTTTTTTTACTTAGTGGGATGATTTCTCATCAGTAAGTAGCCAAGAACTGAGTTGTTAAATGTATTTATGCTGAAACTTGGAGGAAATATTAAGAAAAATGGAGGTAACCTTTATTCTTCACAATATAATCTTTACACAGAAAATTGTGAGAATGTGGAATTACCACCACAGGGAATAGTTGAGGCAGAGGCACAGATGCATTTAAGAGGAAGGTAGATAGGAACATGTAGGAGCAAGAGACAAAGGGATTTATCGATAGGGAGGGAGGAATTAAGCTGAGAGGAGACTCTTGTGGAGCACAACAGCAGTATGGGCCTGTTGGACTAAATGGTCTATTCCTACCCTGAATAGGTCTGTATAATTCTGTATGCTCCATAATCTTTTGAAGCTAATAGAATGGTAATCAGGTGCATTTTATAATGTGAGCAAATTATTCCATTGCCCAATGGTGAAGATGAAAGATTTCCCCAAAGTGTTTTGCAATGCCAGGTTAAGTAATATCTCCATTCTGCGCTTTGCTGTATATTTCCAGAAAGTACACATAAAAATAGTTACTTTCCCTTAATTAATTGTGATCATCACGGATCAACTGCCGGAGACAACCTGACTGCTCTTGTATGAAATGACCCTGGCAAGAAACAGAATTAGCATAGGATTCCATTTACTGTCTCTACAGCCTTGTTTAAAGGGAAGAAACAAGTAATAGGCAACTAAGAATGACTTAAAGGTTTTTCATTGTGCCAGACTCAGATGATTATTAGAAGTCACTTCAGTTTTATGGTATCAAATGATTCATTTAGCTTGGGTAACTTATTTTGCTGTTTTCTCTCTGTTTCTAGCAGTTCATTTATGTTTAGTGTTTCTATGGACATTTTACTCTTTCATGGAGTGAAGTAGGAAAGCAAATCAAGCTAAGAAAAGTTAGTTCTTGGTTCCAGTGGGGGTACACTTTTTGGCCAAAAACAGGGCTAGAACACTGTAGTACTGAGCACTGGTTAACAACTTGTGCTTTCTTGACATGGATCTCAACTAGTTGTATAAGATCCATGAACTTTTCATACTTTAGTAAGGGAAGAGGTGGAACCTGAAGGGGATAAAGTAAAAGGTGATAGAGAATTATTAGGAGGGGAAATAACACAAAGACAGATATTGAGATGGGACAATATGACACATTGGAAAATCAGAAAAGCACAATCACAAAAAATCTACAGTGTTATGTAGATCCACTGACTCAAACACTGACATCCTAATGTGGGACAGCAGCCTATGTAGCTGCTCTGTACTGATTGAATAACCAGAAATTTATAGACACCAGTCCTGCATCTACTTCAAGTTTACTAAGACAACTGACTAAGCATAAAAACTAAGCCATTCTAAATTGAATGATGTGTTCAACATCGGGGAATACACTAACCAACTATATGATTGATAATGAACATTTAAGGTACTAATATGGAAGAAGGCTTTTTTAAAATAGCAGATATTCATGGATAGGCAAAGGCGGTTTTCATGATAAAACAAAATAAAGAGCTGAGTTATAGTTCAGATTTATTTAAGCAAACAGTTGCATAATTACTAAATAAGAAAGTTTGTAATTTAATTCAAACTTTGTTCAATTTCTGCTCTTTATTTTACATTACCTTTCCATCCACCAAAGTACATTTTTCCCTTTACATTTGTGTTATGATAGTAACTACTAATTGTGTCTTAAGTCTCCATATTGCATCCAGTTGTTTTTCTGTTGGTCTTTTCAACAATCACTAAGTGCTGAACCTTTCTTGTAATGTACAGCTGATATTAATTGCAGCCAGACCTTTAAGAAAAATGTAAAACAATTAATTTAAATGAGTAAAGTATAGTGGAGAGAAATTACTTTTCTGATGTTGTCTTAATGTTATTTGTTTGTTCAGTCTCATCTTTACAGGAATATATACATTGGAAGTAATTATTAAGGTACTGTCCCGAGGCTTTGTATTGCATACGTTTTCATACCTCAGGAACCCATGGAACTGGTTGGACTTCACAGTAGTTTTGTTGGCGTAAGTTAAAGTTTGTCATTGTTCTAACAGTAATGGTCTTCTCTCAAGACCATTTGAAAGTTGCATTGTAATTATTCATGTGTTGCTGGAAAAGCACAGCAGGTCAGGCAGCATCCAAGGAGCAGGAGAATCAATGTTTCGGGCATGACCCCTTCTTCAGGAATGAGGGAAGAAGGGCTTATGCCTGAAAGGTCGATTCTCCTGCTCCTTAGATGCTGCCTGACCTGCTGCGCTTTTCCAGCAACACATTTTTCAGCTCCGATGTAACTCCAGCATCTGCAGTCCTCACCTTCTCCTTTTATTATTCATGGTTGATTTTCAGAGGAATCATTTTCAGCACAGACTTTTTGCTTCAATGAATAGGGTTGTACACCATTTCCGACAGAATAATTTGAAAAAGTAGAATGAAATTAGCAAGGATAAAATGATTTAAAAAAGAAAATGGTAAAACTCAAAAGTTTCTCTCCTTTTTGCTATGATATTTTCAGGAAAACAAATAATCTATTAGCCATCAGCTAATAGTTGGGCAGTCATTAGCATGACATTTCCTCTTCAAATTTTGACTTATTTACATTTAGCTTATTTCTCATTTATATTCTTCTCCATTATCTCACTGATGCATAACATTTTCAAACATTGCTATTGAAAATACCAGGATACTTCTTTCTGGACAGCTATGAGTTAAACAATGTAATGCACCAGTATCTAACAAAATCTTTTAAGAACTAAATGCTCCTACAACTCTGCCAATGTGCAAGATCAATGCCAGATGACACACAATCCGGTTTCTATTCTAATTAATTGAAATGGATAGAGCCTTAAAGGTTCAGAGCAAGGAAAGAGGCTCTTTGGCCCATTGTGTACACACTGATCAACAAGCACCTATACTACTCTTGTCCTATTTTCCAGCGCTGTCCTAGAGCCTTGAATGCTATGGCATTTCAAGCGATCATCTAAATACTCATAAATATTGTGACGGTTCCTGCCTCTAGAACAATTTCAGAGAGTGAGTTCCAGGTTCTCACCAGTCTCTGCATGAAAATATTCTTCCTAAACTTCCTGTCCTTTAATTTATGTCTGTGATCCCCAGGTTGTTGATCCCTCTACTAAAGGGGAAAGTGTCTTTCTGTCTATGCACTCATAATTTTGTAACCTCAGTCAGGTTGCCCCTCAACTTCACTGCTCTACAGAAAACAACCACAACCAATCTAGTCTCTCTTCATAGCTGAAACACTCCAGCCGGCAATATCCTGATGAATCACCTCTGCACCCTCTCCAATACAATCACAACCTTCCAGTCATGTGATGACCAGAAATGCAAGCAGTACCCCAGCTATGGCCCAACTAATATTTTATTCAACTTCCGCATAAACTCCCTGCCCTTCGCCACTCCTTGGTTCACGCCACACTCTCCAATCAGAAGATGCAAAACCTGTTGGCACACCACCCACCTCACCTGCATCCAGTGTCCCAAACAGTTCCTCCCTGTGAAACAGAGGTTCAGCTACCTCTCCTCCAACCTAGTGTACTGTATCCAGTGGTCCCTATGTGATCTTCTCTACATTGGTGAGTCCAAACATAAACAAGGGAACGTTTCGCCGAGTATCTCAGCCAGGCCTGTAAGGGCTAGCCCAACCTCCCAGTCACCACCCATTTCAACTTCCCTTCCCACTTCCTCTCCACCATGTCCATCCTCAGCCTCCTCAATTGCTGTAGTGAATCAGACCGCAAATTGGAGGAACAACACCTTATCTTCCAACAGGGCAGCTGACAGCCTGGATGGCTCAACATTGAGTTCTCCAATTTCAAATAACCTTTCCAACCCATCCCCCAACTCCCTGTCAAGCCCCACCTCCTCCATTTCATTCCAACTACTGACCCTTCTTTCCAGCATAAAATGGATTCATTCCTCCCATTAACCAGCCAGATTGTACCCTTTACCTGTTTTCACCTATCACTACCTCACCACTCTGCCCCTCCATCTCCATCTCCTGACGCTGCCTGTTTTGCTGTGTTCTTTGAGCCTCCTGCGTGTCTATGGTGTATACAACACCTCAATGAATAAAGGTTGCCTTTAAGGAGCTGTGGACATGCACACCAAAGTTCCTTTCAACCTTTGTACTTCCTAAGTTTCTACAAAACAACAGCTAAACAATCAAGTCGTTCTCACAACTCAAGGTCCCTCGGAACATTAAAATCAAATTGCATTTACCATTCTGTCTATACTAGGTAACTCCCTCCACCCACTTCTGTTTAAATTTATTACCTGTGTTTATGTGAATGTCTCATATCATATTTTCATTACTCTTTTGGGTAGCAGGTAATAAAATTATTTATTTTATTGAAGAAAGTCTAATAATTTGGCTCCTTTATTTTAATCTATTATATTATGCACTCAGTTTGACTGAAGTGCAATAGCAATATGTTAAAAAGAAATAAAAATTTGCTTGTGACCAACTAAGAGAGAACTTAGCTGTTCACAACAAACTGTACCTAACCACATTTGCAATACTTCAACATAGGATTGAATATAAAATGTGATTCTGAAATTGGTCAACATTTGCTGGGCAATTCTGAGTGTGCAAAGAATTACACTGACAACTAATTTAGGATTGTTCACAGTGTGGCACACTTGTGTGTACTAGAAGCGACATATGTTAATAGGCAAGGCTCTTGTTTTGCAAACAGAGGAACATTCCCATGCACTGCAAATGTTCCAACCCAATAAAGGAAGTGGCAGCCATTCATTGATTCATTTCTCGGGGAATGTCTGACCCATCAGAGTCAAACTGCTTGGTTTAAAATGTGAACAAAGCGAACAACTGAGTTTACGTTTGTTTGGAAAAGTCAAAAGATGATTGGAAAACATTTAAGCATGTATGGAGTGCAATTTCAGGTAAACACCCTTTGTTAGTCTTGTTTAATTTGATGCCCCTTCAAATCTGGATTATACCAATCAATGTTTCAATCCAGCTTGGTTCAAATCCATTTGTTTCTGTTCTAATATACAGTTATAAACAAATTCATCTTTGGTGATTTCCTCATTTTAGTTCAATAGATTACCTGGTGTCAATATACTTAGCATCAATAATTTGGAGACTGGATCCTGATCAGTGTTCCTTCAGTTTTCCTTGACTGCACATAGCTCATTTTTAATACCAAGAAGTCCTTTTAAGTTTATTGTATGGAAATGTATGCAAGTGTAGAAGCTAATGTATTGCAGATGAAGTATAATGTGGATGAATATGAGGTTATCCAGGCTGCGAGCCAAATCAGGAAGGTGGATTATTATCCGAATGATTATAAGTTAGAAAAAGGGTAGATACAATGAGATATGCTTGTCCTTGTACACCAGTCGCTGGACATAAATGTTGCAGAAGCAGCAAGCAGTGAAGAAGGCAAATGCTATGTTGGCCTCTAAAGTGAAAGAATTTGAATACAGGAGCAGAGATGTCTTGCTGCAATTGTACAGGGCCTTGGTGAGATCACACCTGGACTACAAAGTGCTATTTTGGTCTCCTTATCTGAAAGGATAAGAAGGAAAGATGTTCTGGCTATGGAGGGAGATAAACAAAAATATGCCAAATTAATTCTTAAGATGACAGGATTGATGTATGAAAAGAGATTGGATTGTTTAGTACTATATTCACTGGAATTTTGAAGAATAAGTTAGGAATCTCATAGAAACCGATCAAATTCTAACAGGACTGGACAGTGTAAATGCAGGAAGAATGTTCCTGATGACCAGGGAGCCCAGCAAAAGGTTTCAGGATACGTTATAGCCCATTCAGGACTTAGATGAGGAGAAATGTCTTCTCCCAGAAAGTGGTGAGTCTGCAGAATTCTCTGCCACAAAAAGTGCTTGAGGCCAAAGCATATAATGGTTTCAAGAAGGAGATAGATGTAGTTATCAAGCCTAAAGGATCAAAGGGTATGGGGTGAAAATAGGAACAGACTACTGAAATGGATGATTAGCATGAATATATTGAATGGTGGAGAAGGTTCAAAAGGCTGAATTGCCAAATCCAATTCCGATTTTCTGTCCGTGCTTTTCTTTAGAAAGGGAAATGATTCCTGATGAAGGGCTTTTATTCGAAACGTCGATTTTCCTGCTCCTTGAATGCTGCCTGACCTGCTGTGCTTTTCTAGCACCACTCTGATCTAAACTTTTCTTTACAAAGTCAGTTGACTGTGTGTGGGTATTTGGTTCCTTATGCAACACATTCCTGATTGCTGTTGATCCGTGCATCTGCGCTGCTTAGAGGAACTGTTTGGCTGGATGGATTTCAGTTGTTCCAATTTAATATTATCAACCATATTTAATAAGCACACTGTATTACCTTCCCACTATCATTCCCATCTCCAGGTTTGGGTTGATAAGTGGGCAAGTTGCGCTTGCATCCACACAAGAGCCAAGCGACCGCTATCTCAAACAAGCAAGAACCTAATCATCTCCCCTTGACATTCAAAGCAAAAATCAGAAATGTGAAGCATTATTCTTTACCTGCCTGCCTGACGTTGAGGAGAGTTCAGGAGAAATTGTTTTTATGCAGAGGGTTTGTCCCTCATCACCTAATAAGGTGGACTCTCCAGCATCTGCAGTCCTAACTTTCTTCTTTATCACATTTTAAAAAATTACTTTGAGATAAACCAAGGTAACCTCCAGAGTTATAGACCAAGTGGTAGAAGGTGGGATTAGACTGGATAGCCATTTCCTGCTGCTGTGAACACAATGATCCAATAATCTCCTTTTCTGTTGTAGTAAATCTTTTTGCTTGTTTATAAGATTATAAATTTTTTTGTACAATGAATCATTAGCTTTCACTTTGGCTCAGAACTGATGAATCATAAGCTTTGATCAGTCTTTACATTTGACATTCTGACAGGAATGTTTTTTTCAGTTTTACAAATGAATTTGGCCCAAGAATCATTCCTATTGTTTGATCTAATGCTGCAACAGATGGAAGTGGAGCATTGTTTTTTTTTGTTTGACTACACCATCATTTCATATACAAAGTATTTGCAAATGTCCTAGCGAACATTCAGTTCTTGTGATTCAATGCCCATGTAGAAAATAATTAAATGAGAAAGAAACAAAACCCCAGGTTTATTCAGATCTGTTACCATCTTTCCAAAGAAGAATCTTGAAAGGCAGAGTAAGGAACACTTCATGGATTTCTCAAGGATATTCCTCAATTTATTCTCAAAATTTGGTAATGCAATTCAATGCCATGGAGTATTTGCTATACATTTACTGACCACTACTGTCTAGATTTGACAGTGGTAAATCAAAATATTTTTGGCAAGTTTTTTTGTGAAATTTGACAAGCCTTTTGTGTAGTGGTCCCTCTTTCCTCAATTAGTATTTCTCATGCACAATCCTACATTATGTGCAGGATAGTTAATGTAAAAGGTTAGGTTATAAATTTAATATAATTTGAAATAATGTGAATTCTCGGTAAATTACAATCATACCAGACTATCTTCCAGCTTTTCAAAACTTCTAGCCATTAAGGTCTCAATTTAGTTTCAGTTCAAATGAAGTGATACAGAATCTACAATTTCATAGGATGTGGAAATGGCACACTCACTGCACCACTCGTTGACTTTATGACAATGTCGCACATGCAGAGACACCAAATATCATTCCCTAGAAACCTTTCCTTCTGAAAAGGAAAGTGCCAGTATGACAAATGAAATTTATTTTGTCAGATACTTGAATAGTTAATATGAAAGATACAGCAGGTGAAAAGTAAAGAAGATTTTTGGACAGTTTCATTACCTTTACTGGCAAAACTAATCCTAACCTCAGATCACTATCAGAAGTACAAGGAGTTGCAAGAGGCCATTGGTCTGTAATTTCCCAAATGTGCTACCAGTGTGTGAAACTCCATTGGTGGTGATATGAAGTCAGAAACGAGACATATTGTAATATTAATGTTATACACACTAATACTGGAGAGTTGTTTATGACATTCTTTCTTCATTTTCAGTTATTTGACACTGGCATTTCCAACAATTCCTGGACTATCAGCGTTAAGGGCTTTCCGAGCTCTTAAGATGATTGCAATTTTACCTGGTGAGGCCATTTGAACAACTTTACAGAATGTTTGTTCAACAATAAACTAATGTCTGGTAATAGAAATTTAATTGCACACTTTTAAGTGTCTGCCTGTTTTTGCTGGATTTATACCTTTAATATTCTGGTATCATAAAGAGTAAAAATTCACTCCTAAACTTCTTGGAGATCCACTCTTCCAATAAGAATGCAACAAGTAAAATCTTTGCCCACTTAGGTCAGAGGCACATCCTGAACCTATATATTTGAAACATTTCCATGGCTGGAGTAAGCTGCTGGCACATACATGTACACCTAAGAAGTGCCTCTCATTCCCCCTTTGTAATATGGCATGGTTCCATATGTCCTGTATCTGAGGCTCAGTGCTGAAGCCATTATGGTATCATGCCCTCACATGTACTACTTTCCACAATTGCTTTAAGGGTGATCAATTCTTTGTGTTAGTCAAGTCTCACAAGTATATATTGACTCACATAAATTTTAAATTCATGATTGTGATCATGCTGCCATTTTATATGTAACACGAATACTAAGCAGTTGTTGGAAGTCACTGTTAAAAGTTTGCTATGCCAGGTTAGGTCAAACTATTCTTCAACTGACCCAATAGATTAATCCTGAACAGTTCTCCAAGGTTCACTGGGTCCAATGAAGCAAAGGAAACATTTGAAAATTCAGCTCAAGCTATAAATGCTCAGTGTGCCTGCCAGAAACCTCCACATTTGATATGTCAGTGAGAGGTCCCTGCAAGACATTGGCAGCAGCTGCACCTCTGCAAAAGCATCGAAACCTCCTGCCAGGTTGGTGAGTCAGAAAGCTTCACTGAATGCTTGTCTGCCAGGGAGTGCAAGACTTAGTCAACAACTGGGCTCTATGTTCACCATTCTGTAGCCTGGTAGTGTGTACTCATGATAGCCATATTTCTTCAGGGCCAGAAGCCTGAAAAGTAGAAATTGTAACATTTGAGGTGTCTGCTCCTAGCCTCATCCTTTTTGGGCCACCTCTTTGTGAGGTGTGGGAAGTGGTTTCTCACATTACAAGACCAAGTAAGACCCTGACTTTGAAGTCTCAGCTAAGGTTCAAACCATTTTGGTATCCTGCCACCAAGGTTGCCATGGCAGTATGACACTAGGATTATTTGGAAGCACAGTTTCTCAATTAATCAATACAGATAATTTTTTCACTGATAGCTTAGTCTCATACAAATAGTTGTGCGCAGCTAATATGATCTAATCCTGCATATGAGCAATACAATGATAATGGAGTATAATTGGTAGCTAATAACTACCAAATTATAAATTTGATAAAGTCTCCAACCATTATAGTAACTGTGATATAATTTCCTGAATGTCTCATTCAAAGCAATATTTATCTATTTTTGCAGGGCTCAAGACTATCATTGGTGCTATATTCAAGTCTGCGAGGCTGCTAATGGAAGTCCTTCTTCTCATGATGTTTGTTCTCCTAATTATTGCATTGTTTGGACTTCAAATTTTCAAAGGCGTTCTGACACACAAGTGTATAAAAAACATGGAACCCAGGGTTAACATTACTCATGCAGAATGGGAAAATTATATTCAAAACAAATGTAAGTGTTGGAGCACTTACTTATAAATGCTGTATTGTTTATGAAAGATTACTGCAATGTAAATGTCTGGTGACAACATTTAACTTGAATATGCAACATGGAATATAGAACAGTACAACAGAGTACAAGACCTTCAGCCCTCTTTGTTGTGCCGACCTTTTTATCCTACTCTAAGATCAAACTAAACTACATACTCTTCATTTTACTATCATCCATGTGCCTATCCAAGAGTTGCTTAAATATCTCTAATATCTCTGACTCTACTACCATTGCTGGCAGTGCATTCCACCCACCCACCCATCACTCTCTGTGTAAAGAACCAATCTCTGACATCTTCCCTAAACCGTCTTCCAATCATCTTAAAATTATGCCCACTAGTGACAGCCATTTCTGCCCTGGGAAAAAATCTTTGGCTACCTACACTCTCTATGCCTTTCATCGTCCTGTACACCTCTATCAAATCACCTCATCCTTCTTCAGTCCAATAAGAAAAGCTCTAGCTCCCTCAATCTATCTTCATAAGACATGCCCTCCAGTTCAGGCAGCATCTTGGTAAATCTCCTCTACATCCTCTCTAAAGCTTCCACATCCTTCCTACCATGAGGCAACCAGTACTGAACACAATATTCCAACTGTGGTCTAACCAGGGCTCTATAGAGCTGTAGCATAACCTCGTGGCTCTTAAACTCAATCCCCCTGCTAATGATAGCCAACACACTATACACATTCTTAACAACCTCATCAACTTGGGTGGCAACTTTGGGGAATCTATGGACATTGACCCCAAGATCCTCCTGTTCCTCCACACTGCCAAAAATCCTCCCTTTAACCCTATAATCTGCATTCAAATTTGACCTTCCAAAATGCATCACTTCACACTTCTTACAGGTTGAACTCCATCTGCCACTTCTCAGCCCAGCTCTGCATTCTGTCAATGTCCTGTTGCAACCTACAAAAGCCCTCCACACTACCCATAACTCCAACAATCTTCATGTCATTGGCAAACTTATTAACTCAACCTTCCACTTCCTCATCCAAGTCATTGATAAAAATCACAAACAGCAGAGGTCCCAGACCAGATCCCTGCAGAACATCACTCGGCACCAAGCTCTAAGCTGAATACTTTCCATCCACTACAACCCTCTGACTTCTATGGGCCAGCCAGCCAAATTTCCCTCTATCCCATTCCTCATTACTTTCTAAATGAGATACCATGAAGAACCTTTTTGAATGCCTTGCTAAAATCCATATACACCACAACCACTGCTTTACCTTCATCAATGTGTTATGTCACAACCTCAAAGAATTCAATAAGACCTGTGAGGCATGACCTGCCCCTCACAAAGCCATGCTCACTATCTCTAATCAAACTATGCTTTTCCAAACAATCATAAATCCTGTCTCTCAGAATCCTCTCCAATAATTTGCCCACCACTGACATAAGACTGAAGGGTCTGTAATTCTCTGGGTTATATCTATTCCCTTTCTTGAACAAGTGAATAACACTTGCCACCCTCCAATTATCTGGTACTACTCCAATGGACAGTAAGGAGACAAAGATCATCACCAAAGGTGTGCAGCGATGTCTTCCCTCACTTCGCAGAGTAACCTTGGGTATATCCCGCCTGGGCCAGGGTCTTATCTATTCTCGTGTTTTTCACCTTTTTCAGTACAACCTCCTTCTTAACATCAATCTGTTCGAGCACATCAGCTTGTTTCATGCTGTCAGCACAAATGACAAGGTCCCTCTCACTAGTGAATACTGAAGCAAAGTATTCATTAAGGACCTCTCTTACCTCCTCTGACTCCAGGCATAAGTTCCCTTCAGTATTCCTGATTGGCCCCACCCTCTCTCTGGCCATCCTCTTGTTCCTCATATGTGTAGAATGCCTTAAAAATTTCCTTAATCCTACCCACCCCCTTCCAGCCCTCCTAAGTCCATTCTTCAGTTCCTTCCTGGCTACCTTGTAACCCTCTAGAGCCCTGTCTGATCCTTGCTTCCTCAACCTTCCTCAAGTAGGCTTCCTTCTTCCTCTTGATTAGATGGTCCACATGTCTTGTCATCTAGGTTCCTTCACCTTACCATCCGTTCCTTGCCTCAGTTGGACAAACTTATCTGGTTAGACCACTTTTGGAATTCTGGTTTACTTCCTAACGGAAGGATGTTGTGAAACTTGAAATGGTTCAGAAAAGATTTACAAGAATGTTGCCAGGGTTAGAGGATTTGAGCTATAGGGAGAGGTTGAATCGGCGAGAGCTGTTTTTCCGGGAGCATCTATAAACCTTATAGATGTTTATAAAATCATGAGGGGCATGGATAGGGTAAATAGACAAGGTATTTTCTCTTGGGTGGGGGAGTCCAGAACTAGAGGGCATAGGTTTAGGGTGAGAGGGGAAAGATATAAACGAGACCTAAGGGGCAATTTTTTCACACAAGGGGTGGTACATGTATGGAATGAGCTGCCAGAGGAAGTGGTGGAGGCTGGTACAATTGCAACATTAAAGAGGCATCTGGATGGGTATATGAGTAGGAAGGGTTTGGAAGGATATGGGCAGGTGGGACTAGATTGGGATGGGATATCTGGTCAGCATGGATGAGTTGGACCGAACGGTCTGTTTCCGTGCTGTACATCTCTATGACTCTATGACTCTATTGAGCACTCGCACCAAGTGCTCCCTAATCAACCTCTACATTTCTGTCATGCATTTCTCTGAGATTATCTGCTCCCAATTTATACTCCACAGTTCCTGCCTAATAGCATTGTAATTCCCCCTCACCCAATTAAATATATTCTTATACTGTCTGCTCCTATCCCTCTCCATGAGTATAGTAAAGGTCAGGGAGTTGTGATCGCTATCATCGAATGCTTTCCCACTACGAGATCTGCCACCTGACCTGGTTCGTTGCCAAGCACCAAATCCAATATGGCCTCCCCACTAGTCAGCCTATCTACATATTGAGTCAGAAATCCTTCCTGACACACCCGACAAAATCTGCTCCATCCAAACTATTTGCACTGAGGAGGTTCCAATCAATATTAGAGAAGATGAAGTCACCATGACAACAACCCTGTTACTTTCCATCTATTACCACCCTCTGTCTTCTATGGGCCAGCTAATTCTGTTTCCAGACAGCCAACTTTTCAAAATCTGCCTCCCAATCTACTCCGCCATGTCTCTGGTGCTATTCAAGGGTATATAGAAAACTCCCAATAAGGAGTGTATAAGATCATGAGAGGCATGGATAGGGTGAATGCACTCAGTCTTTTTTCCCAGTGTTGAGGACGAGACAGCATCAGTTTATGGTTAGAAAGAAAAGACTAAAAGGAAACCTGAGGGCCAACCTTTTTTTACACAGAGGGTGATATGCATATGGAGTGAGCTGCCAGCGGAAGTCGTTGAGGCGTACAAATTTAAAAGGTATTTGGACAAATAAATGGATAGGAAAGTTTTAAAAGGATGTGGGCCAAGTGCAGGGAAATGGGGTTAGTGTGGATGGACATTTTGATCGGTATGGAGCAGTCTGGGCTGAAGGGCCTGTCTCCGTGGTGTAGGACTCTGTGAGTCTACTCAGCCTGTCCAAATCACACTGCAACATCTCTGCATCCACTTCTCAGCTCACTCTCCCACCCAGCTTTGTATTATCTGCAGATATGGAGATCAGCCTCCCGAATGATCCAAAGTTCAACCGGCTCCTGCTCCAGTTCCCTAACACGGTCTGTGAGTTGGGTGCACATCTCACAGGTAAAATCAGCGGGGACACTGCCTGAATACATTAGTTCACTTACCCCGTTTGTATTTTTCATCACTTAATCAGTTGTAAAGTTATCTTGAATGCATTTACATAGGGCTTAATGTTAGTCCAAAAATGACGAACCAAACTCGAAACAAAAAGAACTTTATTATTGACAATAAGAATGGAAAGTGCTGGAAACTCACAAAGTCAGGTAACATATGTGTGTGAGAAATAGAGTTCACATTTCAGATCAGCACTTTTTTGACCTTATGTTGCTGTAGGATTCACCTGTAAGACATCACATCTGAGGTTTCGCCAAAACAGGAAATACAGTGAGTGGCTGATTTGAAGTGGAATTGACTAGTATGAGTGGAATTGGGTGTAAACCAAACTTATCATCAGCTTCAACACAAACATAACAAGAATAAGAGAGCAAATATTTGCCCCTCTTATTTGTTAAGTGACCGACCATTGCAAAAGATTTGTTATTAATTGTTTAGTTTCCAGTGTCTAAGCTCCAACTGCTATAATACTAGAGATTATTACCTTAATTGGTAAGTATACACAGTAATTGTTAGAAAATTATTCATTTCTCCATTACCAACCACTTCCTTAAGTTTTTCTCTCTGTACAAGTTGTTATTATTCTTGTTCTGAGCAGGAACACAGTTGGATTCTATCCAATCCTCCTCATTCCTGAAGGCATTGAGACTTGGCCAAGTTATATTGGCATTTGTATGCTTCAGTGTCTCATATAAATATCAATTTTCCTCTTGACAGTGGATTTTGACAAATTATGGAACCAGAGCAAAGTTGAGCATAATCCTATCTATACCTACGTTCTTACCCACGCATAATTTCCAATGGAGATAATTTTGTGTAACATTGAATAAATGTAATCCTTGCTAAAGTTCTAATGTTGACTGCTGAGACCAACCATCACTGATCTGTTTGAGATTAGCAACCCCAGTTCAGAAATTAAAGTGGAAATGTCTTGATTTGTGTGGTTGAGTTACTCATTGGGTAAAAAACACAAGCCATTGACCTAGCCTAACAATAGGAACTCAAACTAATTGTTATTGTCCCATTTCCTAGCTCAGGGATATTGAAACCAGTTGCAATTGGTCTCCAGTGCCAAGGTCAGCTAACTTAGCAAAAGGATCTCTCTTATTTGTTTGGTTCAACAACATACTAATTTTGATATACATGACAACCATTTGAGTCCAGGAAAAAGAGAAGAACAATACTTAAACAAAACTTAAAACAATACTTAAACAGATTTCATATGTATTTCACTGCATGTTCCCTTTTTAAATGAAATCCTTTTTTTACAGCTAACTGGCTTGTTATTGAAGACGTTGATACAATGGTTTGTGGAAATGGAACAGGTACTGGGTAAGCACATTCTGACTATTACATTGAACTTGTTAATATTGAACAATGAAGCAAGCTCTTTATTAAGTAAACAACAAATTTCGTCTTACCCTGCCAGTCCTAAGAGGCTGAACTGAAGTGTTTATAATATTTGTGATATATTTTTCCTGAGGTAACCTTCCAACCATTTTTAATTAACATTGCCTACTTGCAGCTGTCTAACATTGCCAAATGATTCTCCTCCCTCAGCTCATCTGCTGCTGAAATTCTTATTCATGCCTTTGTTAGCTCTGGAATTGACTATTCCAATACACTCGTGGTCAGGATAGAAACATAGAAAATAGGAGCAGGAGTAGGCCATTTGGACCTTCAATCCTACTCTGTCATTCAACATAATTATGGCTGGGCAGGCAACATCGCGGAGCAGGAGAATCGACGTTTTGGGCAAAAGCCCTTCATCAAGAATGAGGCTGGGAGCCTAGAGGGTGGTGAGATAAATGGTGGGTGGTGGGGTTAGGTAGCTGAGAGTGCATCTGTAAATGGAGGTGGGGGGTAATGGTGCCAGGTTAGAGAGGAGGGTGGAGCGGATAGGTGGGAAGAATGATGGACAGGTAGGACAGGTCATGAGGGCAGGACTGTGTTGTAAGGTTGGATTTGGGATAAAATGGGAGACGGGAAATTAGGAAACTGGCGAAATCCACATTGATGCGTGTGGTTGGAGGGTCCCAAGGCGGAAGATGAGGCGTTTTTTCTCCAGGTGTCGGGTGGTTTGGGAGTGTCGATGGAAGAGGCCCAGGACCTGCTTGTCCTTGGAAGAGTGGGAGGGAGAGTTGAAGAGTTCGGCCATGGGCGGTGGGATCAGTTGGTACAGGTGTCCTGGAGATGTTTTCTGAAGCGCTCTGCGAATAAGTAGCCTGTTCCTTGACTCTTTGATTCATGTAGCCCTAAGAACTATCTCTAACTCCTTCTTGAAAACATTCAGTAATTTGGTCACAATTACTTCCTGTGTAACAGAGAATTCTACATGCTCACCATATTCTGAGTAAAAAAAATTCTCCTCATCAGCCTAGCTCATATCCTTAGAATGTGACCTTTGGTTCTGGAATAGAGAACTTCCTGCATTTACTCTCCTAATCCTATTATAATTTTGAAGATTGCTATGAGATCCCTCTCTCACTCTTCTAAACTCCAGTGAGTATAGTCCGAACCGATGTGTCAGTCCTTCCATCCAAGGAATCAGTCCGGTAAAAACAGGAAATGTTGGAGAAACTCAACAGGTTTGGCAGCATCTCTGGCAAAAAAGCAGAGTTGACATTTCAACTCTTGTGACCCTTCTTCAGAACTGCTAGTAGCAAGAAAAAGGTGGTACATATGCTGAAGACAGACGCTGGGGGAAGGGAAGGGAGAAGGGTTAAAGGAGTGAGAGGGTAGACGAAACTACAGCCAAGAAAGTGAGAACTATAGTTAAGGAAACAAAGTGATGATGCAGATCATAATTAGGTCCAAGTATGGCTGTGCTGAAAGTATCTGAAGTCATGATAGGGCTTGAATTGTTGGGTGGGTAAAGGACACTGAACAGTTGTTCAAGTTCTAAAATGATTGAACTGAATATTGAGTCCTGAAAGTGGAAAATGAGATATTGTTCTTTCAGCTTGAGATGAGCCTTGTTTGAGTACTGCAGCAGGCCCGAGACAGAAATGTTGGCCAGGGACCCATGGTATTGTGTTGAAATGGCAAGGAACAGAAAGTTAGCGATCATTTGCTTATGTTGGAACATTAACTCTGCTTTCTCTCCATAGATGCTGCCAGACCTGCTGAGTTTCTCCAGCAATATATGCCCAGGCGTGTCACAAAAAACAGGACAAATCCAAACTTGTCAATTACCAGTTTATTCTCAATCATTAGTAAAGTGACTGACAACATTGCGAAAGTGAGGACTGCAGATGATGGAGATTAGAGTCGAGAGTGTGGTGCTGGAAAAGCACAGTAGGTCAGGCAGCATCCGAGGAGCAGGAAAATTGACGTTTCGGGCAAAAGCCCTTCATCGTGAATGAGGCGGGGAGCCTCAGGGGTGGAGAGTGCAATAGGTGAATGGAGGTGGTGATAGGTTGGAGGGAAGAGTGGAGCGGATAGGTGGAAGGTGGGACAGGTCATGAGGGAGGTGCTGAGCTGGAAGGTTGGAACTGGGATAAGATGGGGGGAGGGGAAATGAGGAAACTGGTGAAATCCACCACGGTGATTAACAACGTTTTCAGCAGTGCTTTCAAGTAGCATTTACTCAACAATGATCTTCTCACTGATGCTCAGTTTAAATCCCACCAGGCCCATTCAGCTCCTGACCTCGTTTCAGCTTTGGTCCAAATATGGACAAAAGAATTTAGAGGGGAAGTGAGATTGACTGCCTTTGACACCATGCCAGCACTAACTAACCAGTCAATAATAGCTAACAGAAGAGAAAATGCTTATGGTGTTGAAGGTCAATCATCTCAGTTGTAGGACATCACTGCAGGAGTTTCTCAGGATAGTGTCCTCATCCCAACCGTTTTCAGTTGCTTCATCAACAACCCTCCCTCCATCATAATTCAGAAGTATGGTTGTTCTATGATGATTGCACAATGTTCAGTACAATTCATAACTTTTCAGAGACTGAAACAGCCAATGTCCAAATGCAGCATGATCTAGACAACATGCATAGTTAGGCTAAGGAATGGTTAAAAGCATTCATGCTGCACCAGTGCCAGGCAATTACCATCTCAAACAAGACTGAATCCACCAATCATCCCTTTATATTTAGTAGTTATTGTCACTGAATCTCCACTATCAATATTCTAGGGGCTACCATAGAGCATGGAGTGGGAGAATGGTCTAGTGGTATTATTATTGAACTGTTGATTAAGAGCCTAGTGTAATGCTCTAGGACCCAGGTTCAAAGCCCATCACAGCAGATTGTGGAGTATGAAATCTTTTAACAACCTGGAATTAAGACTTTAATGATGACCATGAATCCATTGTTGGTTGTTGGAAAAATACATCTGATTCGTTAATGTCCTTTAGAGAGGAATACCGCCGTCCTTACCTGGCCTGGCTTGGCCTACACGTGACTCCAGACCCACAACAATGTGACTGAATTTTAAGTGACTTCTATGGATGGACAATAAATGTTGGCCTAGCCAGTGATGCCCCCATCCGATGAATGAAAAAAAAAGAAACCTTCAAGGTGCAAGAATTCCAAAAATCTCAGTTGTTGAGAAAGGAAGTTAAGGATTGTACACTGCTAAGTGAAAAGGCTTATAAAGTCAATAGAAATGGTAATATTTCTGAGGTTTGGGAAGTTTTTTTAGCAGAAGACCAAGACACTGATAAGGAAAGAAAGAATAAAATGTGGATGCAATCTTGCAAAATTTGTTGTTTTTCGTGATATTTCGATGATAAGGTAGTTAGGAAGTTTGTGGATGATGCACAATTTGGTTATGTGCTAGATATTGAAGAAGAAAGCTGTAGATTTCAGAAGGATATCAATGGGCTGGTCAAAAGGGCAGAAAATTGGCTCAAGGAGTTCAATGTAGAGAAGAATGAGGTTATATATTTGAGATATTCAAACGGAGCAAGAGACTGTAGGATAAATGCTATGAGATTGAGAAATGTAGAGGAAAACGGACAGAGATGTATACATTAAATGGCAGAACTTTTAGAAACATGAACATTCAAAGGGATTTAGTGTATGGGTCCACAGTTCCTTGAAAGTGTCAATGCAAGTGAATAGGGTGGTCAAGAAGGCATATGGCATACTAGCCTTCATTGCTGAGGACATATAGTATAAAAACCTCCCAGTCATTTTCCACCCATGTCGAACTTTAGATAGGCCACATTTGGAATATTCACACAATTCTGGTTGCCACACTAACAGAAATATGTGGAGGCTTTGGAGAGGATACAGAAAAAGTTTACCAGGATGTTATCTGGTTTGGAGGGTATTAGATATGAGGAGAGATTGGAAAAACTAGGTTTATTTTCTCTTGAATGTCAGAGGCTGAGGGGAAATCCATTAGAGGTTTACAAAACTATACAAGGCATGGATTGAATGGATAATGAGAGTCTTTTTCCCAGGGTAGCAATATTAATTACTAGGGGACATTAGTTTAAGGTAAAAGAGGTAATTTTGAAGAAGATGTATAAGACAAATTTTCACACAGATGGTAATAAGTGCCTGGAGTGCACAGCCAGAGAAGGTGGTAGAAGCAGATACAATACCAATGTATGAGAGGCACCTTGACAGATAAATGAATAAACAGGGAATGGAGAGATACAGACTATCTAGAGGTGATAGGTTTTTAGTTTAGAATGGGGTCATATGTCAGTGCAAACTTGGTGGGCGAAAGGGGCTGTACCTATGCTATATTATTCTTTGTTCTAAATTATGAATGGAACTAACTCTGTAATGGACTAATTGGATAAGCCACACTCTGAATTCTATTATTCTGTACGAGTGTATAACCTAGACGTAGTGCAATGCTGAGGAATCAATTTATTGCTGGAGATGCCAACTATTTGACAGAGCTACATTGAACTCTTTAGTTTGTAAAAAAGTTGAATTGATGCACCAATATAAGAAATAAATGATATGAATTTAAATTCCTGTCAGCTGAGTAAAGGGCTTACAGTGGTTTTCTAGCTGGAGTAAAAATATCACAATGGTTGCCACCTATTTTACAAATTCTCAAATCAATGGGCAAAACATGACATCAAGGCAAAACTATGTATTACCACTTTACAGGAGATGCCCCACAAACTTTACATGTCTCCCTGGCATAGGATTCAATCCAAACAATGGATATACAAATTTTGACAATATTGGATGGGCATTAATCACAGCTTTTCAACTCATCACACTGGACTACTGGGAAAACACGTATAACTTGGTATGTACTCGAATGTGAAATCTACTATAATTGATTTGTAAAGTATATTTGTTCTATGTATATATAATATCAATCGTGTTTAACCTGGTGCAATAAGCCCAATGTATGTTTTCCTGTTACCTCTTGCCGTACTCTTATTGTTTGCTTCACAATTTCTGAATATTGCAGATCACTTAAGCAACTAAAATATAAGTAATTAAATTCAATAATAATTGAATTTGATTTATTGTTTCCTCTTCAAGAAAGTTTAAATATGCAAAACAGATTTCTTTACAAGACAGGAGTCGAGTATGTGCTAAGCACAGTTTGCCTTTTTGCACTCGGCATTTTAGCCCAAGAGGACCCTAAAGTTAAGCTTTTATTTACTTCGGTGGACCTTATGAGCTGTTCACCAATCACCTGAGCCTTTACTGGTCTGGACTTCTCCCTTCTTTTAAACCCCCATTGCACCAATCTCCAAAGTGCCTTTATCAGATCCTAGCTAGCATCAGGCCTCTCAACATTGCGTCCACCTGAACACCTTCTTCTACACACAGCCTGCAGGGATTTGATAATGCTGTTTAGCCTTTCATATTGACTAGACCACACATCCGTACTATTGGATAGCTGACTAGCTCATTTTGTCAATCAACCACCAAAATTTAGAATCACACTGTGTCTCAGATTGAACCAGGAGAATCTGTGAAACCAAATGCTGGTTCGGTCAATAAAAAGATAACCCGTACATCCCAGCATTCAGGACATGCTCAGTTCCTGCTAAAAGATTACTATCACAGCTCTGATGGCAGATTCAAATCCAGCCAGAAATTGATATACAAAAATATATAATAATACTGCTGCCAATCTGTAATCAATCTCTAAGATCATCCAGAAGCCAAGCCAAAGAAGGAAGTTTATTTACCAACGTGCCATGAATATAATGTGCATAACATTATTCACTCTGTAGCACAAATATAACCACTCGCAATGTTTTTTTGTTCAAAGAACAATGTGCAGCCATCACACAACAGTTGGGAAACCCCAAGAACAATTGTGCAGGGGTGATGGTGCAATCATCTGTGGTAAAACCCCAGTTTGTGCCAATTATTTTTTGTCCATTATTTATGTTGACATTGAAGAATTCACTTTCCTCCAACTCATTTCAGGTACTACGTGCCAGTGGAGCCTTTTACATTATCTTCTTTATAGTAGTCGTCATGTTTGGTGCTCACTACATCGTAAATTTGGTGCTAGCAGTCGTGGCAGCTTCCTATGAAAAGGAAGCCAAAAGAAAACAAGAACTAAAGGAAGAAGAGGAACGGATTTTGGAGTTAAGGCGACAGAAAGCACTGCTGGTATGTCTCATAAGAGATGAAAATTAAATGAAACTCTCAATCAGATACTCTGATGATGGCAGTTGGTCACTCTCTCTGGCTAACCCTCCAAAATGCCAGCTTCTTTTATACCCCAAACATCAGATCTTTCCATTGTTTCAATCTTGTCAAAACATTAAATTCGATTTGGTTTTAGTATCTTGGGGCATAATTTAAACAGATTGGTTAAATTCGAACTGTTGTGAAAATATAGCAACCAAAGTCAGGTTATTTGTTTCACAGCCAAAGGTTACATATTTTCAATTTTCCAGTAAACTCTGAGACCGCTCATCAGTCACATGACGGGTGCCTGCATTTACACTTTCTTGAAGGTATAGTACACACCTTCAACTTCATAACACACATGTACTTAACCCCTTCCACAACCGTGGTCAGCAGTATTCCTGTTGCCTGCTCAAAAGCATGTCAAAACTTGATTGGTCCATCATCTCACAATGTTATCAGTACAGCAGTAAATTGTACAGTGTCCCTGCTAGTAACTGGGAAGTTGAATATCAATTTAATTATTTTAGGAATGCAATAAACTTAAAATATTATCTGCTTAAAGGGAGGAACAGAAATAGATGTGTCCATGAAAGGCATTCATTGCATGGATTTTGATTTGTATTTTCAACAACTATAAATTGTGTCCACAAGGTGGCAGTGGATGAGCAATAATTTTACATTTTGTTCACTTAATGATATTACTTGCATTGACAAAGCATCTTTAGCATTGTAAAACATCACAAGGTTTTACACAGGAACATTATCAAATAAAATTTTGGAATCAAACTACATTAGAAGAAAATACTTGGTTAGTGTGACATGTTTTAATGAGTGTCTGAGGGGAGGAAAACCAGGTCAAGAAATGAGAGAATTCCAGAGATAGGATCTTAGCAGCTGGAAGACAGTAGTGGAATGAAGATCAGAGGTGGTGAAAAAGGCCAACATTGGAGGAGGACAGAGGTCTGAGATTTCTCTTCCGCCTGGAAGAATTTACAGAGGTGGAGACTGGGAGAGGAGAGGCTGCAAAAGAATTTGATTACGGCAAAGAAAGAGGCAATTCAGCCCATTGTGTCTCAGCTGGTCTTCTGAAGGTGCGATTCACTTAGTCCCATTCTCCTATCTTTTCCCTATAATGCTGCACTTTCCTCTTTTCAATTCCTTTTCCAGTTCCTTTCTTGAAAGCTCCAATTGACTTGCTTCTAACACATTCTCAAGTAATGTGTTCCAAATTCTGACTATTTTTTATATGAAAATAACTTTTCATTTCATCAATTGTTCCTTTTGTCAATTTATTTCAATCTATTTCCTCTAGTTCTTAATCCTTTCGTGTTGCTTTATTCATTTGTGGGATTTGGGCATCATCTGCATTTAATGCCCATCCTAAAATAACCTGAAGAAGTTGGTGCGGAGCTACATTCTGAAAGTTCTACTGTCATTAGGGTGTCAGAATACTCACAGTGCTATTAAGAAGCGAAATGAAGAACTTTAACCCAGCATCGGTGATGTACTTCCAAGGCAGGATGATGTATCTTGAAGACAAATTTGCAAGTGGTGGTGTTTCCACGTATCTGCTGTCTTATCCTTGGAGGTTGTAGGATACATGTGCTGTCGGAAGAGCTTTAGTGGATTTCTGCATTAAATTTTGTAGATGGTACACATTGTTGTGACTGCCTCAATGTGGAGGGAATGATTATGGTAATTGAATAAGAGGTGCTCATTAAGTGGGCTCCTTTGTCCAGAATGGTGTCAAGCTTCTTGAGTATTTTTGGAGCCGCACTCATTCAGACAATTCCATCATATCCTGACTTGCATTTTGTAGATGATAGACTGAGATTGAGGAGACAGGAAGTGGGTTACCTGCTGCAAAACTCCTAGTCTCTGACCTGCTCTTGAACCACAGGATACATTTGCTGGTTCAGTCAGGGTTCTGGTCAATGGTAAACCTTAGATGTTGATAGTGAAATGTTCAGGGATGATGATGCCATTAGTTATATTCTTCCTTGTTGAATATCTTCATTGCCTAGCACTTGGGTGACACAAATGCTATCAACCCAAGCCTCGATGTTTTCTGGATCTCACTGTATTTAATCATAGATTCAGTGTCTGAGGCATTGTGAGTAGAAATAAATATTGAAATCATAAGTGAACATTCTCAATTCTGAGGATACAGTGAGGTATTCAGATGCTGGAGATCAGAGTCGAGAGTATGTTGCAGGAAAAGCACAGTAGGTCAGGCAGCATCCGAGGAGCAGGAGAATCAATGTTTCGGGCCAGACCCCCTGATGAAGGGCTCCGGCCCAAAATGTCTATTTTCCTGCTTCTCGGATGCTGCCTGACCTGCTGTGCTTTTCCAGCACACACTCTTGATATCCTCAATTCCAATCCTATGATGGTCATGATGAAGCAGCTTAAGAAGGCTGGGCCTAAAACATTGCTCTGATAAACTCTTCCAGTGATATCCTTGGATGAAGATGATTGACTCCAGCAACCACAATGATCTTACTTTTTGCCAGCGATGACTCCATCCAGCAGAGTATTTTCCATTTGTTTCCCATTGACACCAGTTTTGCTTGGGCTGTTTGATGCAAATTTCAGTCAAATTCTGCATTGATATTAAGGCAGTTATTCTAACTCCACCTCACAAATTCAGCTGTATGATCAAAGTTTGGATCAAGGCTATAATGAGGTCAAGAGCCTAAACTTAACATCAGTGATCACAAATCAGAACAAAGCTCCTCTCAACCTTCCCTTCTCCAAGGAAAACAGCTATAAGGAAAGCTTCTATTTTTTAAAGTAACATAAGAGAGGGTTTCAGTGATAGTATGCATTGAACATCAAGGGGAAATGGTCAGCTTCTATATTGTTGGAGATGGTCACTGCCTGACACTTGTGTGGCGCTAATGTTACTTGCCATTTGTTCGCCCAAGATTGGATATTGTCCAGTTCTTGCAACATTTGGAAATGGACTGCTTCAGTATCTGAGGAGTCACAAATGGCGCTGAACATTGTGCAGTCATTGATAAATATCCCCACTTATGAAGGAAGGAAAGTCATTGATGAAGCAGCTGAAGGTAGTTGGGCCGAGGACACTACTCTGAGGAACTCCAGCAGAGATGCCCTGGAGCTGACATTATCGATATCTAACCATCTTAACCATTTTCCTTTTTTCCTGAAATGACTGCAGATAGCAGAGATTTTTTTCCCACAATTTCCATTGACTTCAGTTTTGCAGGAGTCTTTGACAATACACCTGGTTAAGTGTGATGTTAAGAGCAGTGACTCTCACTAACTCTGCATTTCAGTTCTTTTGTCCATGTTTCAACCAAAATGCAAAGCCCAAGCCATGAGGGCCAGCTTTTTAACTAGCCACCTGGCCATCTATGTTTCTGTTTGCAGAGTTTATGGCCCTGGTTCTAGAAGAGTTGCTGGGCTATCACCTGAAATTATGGATGGTCATAGAATCAGAGAGTTATACAGCACAGAAACTAACCCTTCGGTCCAACTTGTCTGCAGATATCCTAAACTCTTGGCCAAAACCATGCAATGAAAGCTCCAAAAGAATTATTTCCATAATATCTTTCTTTGACAACAGATGTAATTATAAGTACAAAATTTAACTGTTTACCATTCTGCATTCCATTGGTGCCTGCTTGGGGTTGAATAAGCCTGGCAAAATGCTCCTACGTAGATCTACCTCAATGGCTGATGGAAGGAATTGGTCATGGTGGCAGCTGTAAGTTCAACAATGCTGTCCTGTAAAGTGAGGGCATTAGACTTGTGCTTGATGCAGCTACTGCCATATGCAAAGGCAGTGCCTCAGTAAACGTTTGAATGACAGTTTGCTGGACAGCACACATGCATCCTTGAGCATGTAGATCCACAACCATGTCTGAGCCTGCAAGACACCAAGCATGGATCTCTTAACCTCTGCTCAGCTTCCACTGCAGCAGCCAGACTTTGGATTTTCTGGTGCTCACTGAGGGCCTGCATCTGCTCCTAGATTGTAAAATGCAATGCTGATTGAATCATAGAATCCCTACAGTGTGGCAACAGGCCCTTCTGCTCAACAGGTCCACATCCACCATCCAAAGAGTCACCAATCAGACCCATTCCCCTATTACTCTACATTTATCCTTGACTAATGTACCTAACCTACGCAACCCTGAACACTTTGGGCAATTTCGCATAGCCAATTCACCAAAACTGCACATGTTTGGACAGTGGGCGGAAACCAGAGCACCCAGAGGAAACCCACACAGATACGGGTAGAATGTGCAAACTCCAAACAGACAGTCACCCAAGGCTGGAATGAAACCTGGGTTCCTGGCGCTGTGAGGCAGTAGTGATAACCACTGAGCTCCTGTACCACCCCAAAACCAAAACTGCACTGAAAACAAAACTTCTATAAACCATAACTTCTATAGTTTGATGCTGGTTTTGCACCATTTTATTGCTTGCATTGACTAACGTTAGGTATAACGCTGTCTTTCAAAAATAAATTATGTTTGCTGAATTATTTTCTAGCGTGCAAAAGAAAGTGCTCTTAGTCCAAGGGAAAAGTTTCGTCAGTGTGGAAAAAAGCTAACTCGGGGTTTTTCTATGGATTCTGTAATGTCCTGGGCAACAGAAATTTCCCAGCTCGGTGAGTTTACATTCAAATATTGACTTGATTTTTATTTGTATTTGTCCCACTTGCACTGCTAAACTCATAATAACTTTCAGCCCTTTACACATTGGTTCAATCACTTTTGTCTTGACATTGAAAATACTTAAGTTTGGTCATAATAATATTGGAAGTTTCTGAATTTTAAATAGGGTTCTATTACTGATCAAAAATTAGCAAAGCTATTTCACTCTGGGAATAATTGGAATACAGAAACATATTTTAAAATGACAGCAAGTTGCTCAATATTTCCAGAAATCCCAAAGACAATAATTACTTAGATTAGATTACTTACAGTGTGGAAACACGCCCTTCGGCCCAACAAGTCCAGACCGACCCGCTGAAGCGCAACCCACCCAGACCCATTCCCCTACATTTATCCCTTCACCTAACACTACAGGCAATTTAGCATGGCCAATTCACCTAACCTGCACATTTTTGGACTGTGGGAGGAAACCGGGGCACCCGGAGGAAACCTACGCAGACACGGGGAGAATGTGCAAACTCCACACAGTCAGTCTCCAGAGGTGACTTGCTGTTATCAATGGTGGTAATAGCTAAGTTATTGGACTGCAAGCTAATATTATGTCATGACATCTTATGAAATTAAATTCAATAGCCTGGAATTTGCAGTCAGCACCAAAACAATGGTTTTTAATGAATTTCACTAGAATTCACAATATGGGATTGTATCATCTCTTAAAGGTGTCCAAGCAACCTGTCACATTAAAGAATTCTCATACACAAACAACAACAAAGACAGAAATTGCTGGAAAAGCTCAGTAGATCTGGCAGCACCTGCAAAGAGAAATCAGAATTAATGTTTCAGAACCGTTGACCCCTACCCAGTTGTGAGATCTGATTTATAGCGTCTGCAGTTTTTTTGGTTTTTAAAGAATTCTCATAAACTGGCAACCAGGAAATGGATAACACTAATCTCAAATTAGTTTTTGAGCAGTGAGTGCAGCTCCAACAAACCTTTAGAATCTCAATATCTGTCAGGACAATGCAGTCCGCTTGTTTAGCACCCCATCCATTGACTTAATTACGAATGCACATTGACAGCTGTGTGTCTAATGTACAAGATACACAGCAGTAACCCACCAAGACCTCTTTAACAGAGCCTTCGAAACCCATGACCCTAACCACCAAAAAGGACAAGGATTGCAGATGCATAATACCCTCCTCAGGGGTATCGTGAGTCAACCTATAGCACATGGACCACAGTGGTTCAAGAAAACAGCTCAACTCTTATCAATGGTAACTAGGGACAGGCAATAAATGCTGGCCAGCAGAGATTCCCATGTATCACAAGTCAATAAAAAGAATGCATAAGGACATAATGACCGGAAAGAAACCCCAAGCCACAACTATATCACTATTATTGCATTGCTACTGAATCAAAACTCACTTCCTATCAGCACTGATAAAGGAGAAGTGCTCTGAAAGTTTGTGATTTCAAATAAACCTGTTGGACTATAACCTGGTGTTGTGTGACTTCTGACTTTGAACATGCCAGCCCAACACTAGCACCTCGACATCACATCAGCACTGTAGGTGCTGGTCATATGGATTGCAGCACAAAATCATACTCTTCTTTTTTACAGTATAACTGTTGGTTTTCCCATTTAATTGGCATTCTCGCAAATTGTCCTGATGAATGCAAGATGAAAAGATTTTACAAAATATGTCCTTTTACAGCAATAGTCAAGTTCTGTACTATGAAAAGAGTATTAATGTAAGTTCACTTCGATGAAATTAACATTCTGAATCCAATAAGTCAGTACACATCAGTTGGCTCACTGTTGGTCATGTATATTGTAGCTTTAGTTTAAATGAATGCTGCTCAAATACAAAACTGCTGACAAGAGATCAACTTGAAAAATTATTTCTTTTTCTCCATACAAATGCTGCCAGACCTATTGAACACATCCAGCACTTCTTGATTTTATTTCACTGTATATTTCATTTATTTAATTAAAAACATTGACTCTGAGTGCTAGGACAGGGCTATTTATTTCATTTTCAAATACTTTATATGTTATCTGCAGATGAAGAAGAAGAAAATGATAAACAAAAGAATTCACGGTGTTATGCTTTCAAAAAAAGATTGAAGCGAAAGTTTTGCTCTTGGACCTGTTGCCCAGCATTTTTAACACTGCAGGAATATTTAGTGATCCTTGTTTCACACCCACTTTTTGAAGGGGTGATTACTATCTGCATCCTAATAAATACTCTTTTGCTGTCGATAGACTACCATCAAGCACCTTATTCTCATGCCCTAGAAAGTGGAAACACTGTAAGTATTGTGCAATAAGCCCATAATAAAAGCAAGGTATGTAACTTATCCATAATATTCAATGAAATAAAATTTGAAAGAAGCATACCAGAATGCCTGTAGATTTCTATGGCTGCTTTGGCTAAATCTATCGGAACGGTCAGAAATTAGATGAGGACCCAGATACATAGAATTCCTGATGAGCTATTGAAGAAAAAGCAGCTGCACATCCCATCAATAGCCATAATCAAAAAGAGAGGGGATATTACTCCTTCAGGCACTTCTGCCTTCTAGTCTCTCAGTGAGGTCCAGCATGTGATCAGTGGGGATCGACATGGTCAGACTGATCATACCGCTGGTCTGAGGAGCTGATGTGGGGCTCAATACAGGCTCAGGGCTGAGATTAGGACCTGAAACCCGAGTGAATAATGAAAGGCAGAAACTCCTTTTTTTTTAATGCAGAACCTACACTGAGGTAGATCCCATCATACATTTGAATAACCAATATTTTTCAGTTCAGAATTCATGATCAAATCAAGATGACTTTTAACTTTAAAGCTGCTGTGGAGTCATATTTCTTCTGATAGACTGAGAAAAAAAATTAGGCAAAAGTGAAGACTGCGGATGCTAGAGATTTGAGTCGAGAGTGTGGTGCTGGAAAAGCACAGCCGGTCAGGCAGCATCCAAAGAGCAGAAAAATCGACGTTTTGGGCAAAAGCCCTTCATCAGGAATGAGGCTGGGTGCCTCGGGGATAGAGAGATAAATGGGAGGGCGGTGGGGCTGGTGGAGAAGGTAGCTGAGAGTGCAATAGGTGGATGGAGGTGGGGTAAAGGTGAGAGGTCAGAGGGGAGGGTGGAGTGGATAAGTGGGAAGGAAGATGGACAGGTGGGACAGGTCATGAGGGCGGTGCTGAGCTGGAAGGTTGGAACTGGGATAAGATGAGGAGAATGGAAATGAGGAAACTAGTGACATTGATGTCATGGGGTTGGACGGTCCCGAGGCGGAAGATGAGGCGTTCTTTCTCCAGGCATCGAGTTATAAGGGAGTGGAAATGGAGGAGGCCCAGGACTTGTATGTCCTTGGTGGGGTTGAAGTGTTTGGCCACAGGGCGGTGGGGTTGGTTGGTACAGGTGCTCTGTAAGTAGGTGTCCAGTCTCCCCAATGTAGAGGAGATGACATCGGGAGCAACGTATAAAGCGAAGTTGATGAACTGTTCAACCTCCTCATGGGAGCACGAGATGGCACTGGTGTAGTCATCAATGTAGTGAAGGAAAAGGTGGGGAGTGATGCCGGTGTAACTGCGGAAGATAGACTGTTCCATGTAGCCGCAAAGTGACAGGTATAGCTGGGGCCCATGTGGGTGCCCGTGGCTACCCCTTTTGTCTGGAGGAAGTGGGAGGATTCAAAGGAGAATTTGTTGAGGGAAAGGACCAGTTTAGTCATACAAATTAGAGGTCAGTGGAAGGTTACTGGTGTGGACATTGGGAGAGGAAAGAATTGGAGGGCTTGGACGCCCTGGTCATGGCAGATGGAGATGTATAGGGTCTGGATTTCCATGGCGAAGATGAGGTGTTAAGGGCCAGGGGAACGGAACTGGCACCTTACTATGTGTTGCACTAGACATTTATCTGCATCTTTGGTTCAAAAATCTTGTTTTCATAACCTACTAGAACTGGTAAGTTGTAAGTGGTGCTGTGAGGGTGAGCCTGAGAGCATCTGTGATCTTAATGAACATGGGATTGATATTTTATGCCTGTTATAAATAGGAATTAAGGAGTTTTTTTTTAAAACAGAGGTACAGAATGTTAATTAGAGAAGCAATAAGAGGGCAAAATATTAGATTATGGAAAAATGTAAAGATTGAAAGAAAAAGTAAGGAAAATAATCTAAAAATAATATAATTAAAATCTTGAAGAACAATTTTGCACCTAAAGAAATGAGGATTCACAACTTACTATGATTGATTTCTGTAACAGAAATTGACTGGTTCAGCATTAATAACTATTACTTTATTCAAAAAAGTATTAACTGTTAATTCCAGATTTAATGTTCATCAGCAGGTTTAATCATTAATGGGTAAATCAACATGTTGCTAAATGTAACGAGGAACCTTAGGATGAGTTGCCATTTGTGTGAAGCATTGTAATTAATCCACAAGTTACATCTCTAAGTGTACTTCTTAATATCCTGAACTTCCTGGCTGATTTGTACATTGATGACAACATTTTTATCACTGTTATTTCTACATCAAGATGTGGACAATTGATTTGGGATGGAGTTTCACTGCAGAAAACAAAAAGCACAAGAAAGTACTAACATGTCAATGTATTTCATCAAACAGAAATTATACTGGAATTACTCAAGGTTTTAAAAGCACAGAGCTCAAAATTGGAATGTGTATTGCCACTGCAGATAATGCCACAGAATTGAGAAGTTGTGACTCTTTTTGCTTCTGCCATGTCTGCCTTGTACTGTACTGCATGCTGGGAAGGGTGCTCAGCCATTGAAGGAAGCCTCTGAATTAGTGCTGTAATGACATCACTCGGTCCCAGTGATGCTTTGATGGTTTATTTTCAAACTTGAAGCAAGGTCCCAGTTTGACCACAACTGCAAAACTGTGAGAAAATAAGTCTGGGGTAGCAAGAAAGATGTCCATCATTACACCATCTACCATTTGCATACCATGTCAGACAGACTTGATGAAAGTGAGCTGGGAGTTGGGAAGAAAGTTAAGCTGAAAATGTACTGTTACCCCCTCTCAGTGATACCTGTGGATAACAGGGCTCAGGAGATATGGACAGGCTTGTCCTTTACCTGCTATGTTTGATAGTTTTCTAATATATGCCACCATGTTCTGAAAGAAAGAAGGAAGAACATCAGTTATGTTTGTTTGATGTGCATATCCCAGCTGACTAGCTGGATGTAAATGGCACTAGGCATGAGGCTGGTATCAAGGAATGACTGTGAAGTTAAGGTGAAATATCTGGATTTTAGGTGTGATTCTTCAGTGTAAGGAACTCCTATTGGGTGAGCGATGGGGATGAGCAATGGTGAGTTTTATAGTGTGCTGGGCAGTAACTGTCAGAAGAAGATGCATCCACTGTCTTTCAGCATCTGGGTGAGGTCCTCAGACTCATTATGGTTCTGCTACAAAGTCCTTGACTCCAGTCTTTGGATAAAAATAACTAATGTGGGGAAGACTATACCTGAGTCAGACATAGACCAAGTGTGGGAGCAAATTTAGTTCAGGTGGGAATTCCGTGCCCAGAGGATAAGAAGTGCTTTAATTCCTGTTTATTGTCACAAGTAAAATGTGTAAAGTATTGTTCACATTTTTCAGTTTAATAATTGTAAGATTTATTAGTATTCTTTTATCAGTAGCAAGGTTGACTAATAAATAAAGGGCTGTTTCAGCCCAGGGATGTATGTCTTTTGCTATTTGGAACACCAAGGCATTTCCCATGTTCTGGATAATCATTTCTGCAAGAAATTTTTAATCCTTCCTGGACACAGAAGAGATATCAAAGATTGAACCTCGTGAAAGCTCATCTGGTGTACATGGCTTCACCAGAGCTATCAGAACATGCCATGTGTTTAGGAAGCCAATAGTGTAGACCCCATGCTCAGACCAACACTACAATTCACTAAATGGAAAAGTAGCAAGTAACTGGTGCAGGAAGATCATGAATCGCAAACACCTCCCCAAATACAGCATGGATTCATTAACTTACTATATTTGTAGCCACATATCGAAATTCTGTGACATATTGTAAGAGATTATCATTGAATAATTTAATATCATATTTATTTCACTGTTAAACTCTTGCTAGTAGTGCAAAAAGAATTGAAAACTATTAGCTGCAATGTACCCAATTTCTTAAAGCGTCACCAAAATAGCAAAATAATTAATTTCATATGAACATACATCATTCATTATGATTATCATTTTATTAAAGGATGTTTAACACTTTAGCCTCTGTTGCATTTCTTAGTTTGATGTTTGTTGCTGACTCTCCATAACTGTTTCTTGTTTAATACAGGTTTTGTCAATTATTTTTATAATAGAAGCTATTCTGAAGGTGACTGCACTAAATCCCATGCCCTATGTGAGAAATGGATGGAATGCATTTGATTTTATTATTGTTCTGCTGACTTGTTTAGAATGGATACTCTCCACAGTAAATATTCCAACACTTAAACTTTCCATGATACGATCACTGAGAATGGTAAGTACAACTTTTGACTCCATGAAAAGTTCACACATTTGCTTTTCTACATTTGCAGTCCATATGTGACTGTATTGAAAATGTTATAATATTGATCTGTGCGTACATTTTAAAAATATACGTTTTTTTGTGTTTGAGTATCTATATCTATGCATGAATGAAAATTACATTAATCGCATATGCAACCCAGATCTCATTGACAAACCTCATGTAAGAAGCAATTTCTTGACCTCTTAATGCCTTTTTCTTCTATGTTGGTTGCAACCAAACTGTCAAACCTTCCCAGATGCCCATTATTTCAAGTAAACAGCAAAACTCTCCATGGTATTGTGTGTCTACCTACAGCAAATGGACAGCAGCAGTTCAAGAAGACAGCTCACCGCCACCTTCTCAAGGGCAAATGTGGTTAGGAAACTCATCAGTGTCTTTTGTTGAATTTGTGCCGCATGGCTACAAGGAGATCTCTACAACCAAGGTCTAAAAATGGAAAAGGGGCATCTGTGATAGTCATTGTGGAACATCAACATGAGGAATACTTCTTACAAGGATTATTATTATTCAGGTTGTCACTCACCTCATTGACTCTATGTATCCAAATCATAAAATGGCTTCCGTGCAGGCCAGCGAACAGTAGACATGATCTCCACAGAACATCAAATTCATGAAAAGAATGTATATAAAATAAAGTCCTTGATATGTGGTTCATTGAACTGACCAATGCCCCTGTAAACCTGGCAACTGTGTGACTCTGGTTCTGTCCATTATACACTTCCAGCCAAGCTCTGGCAGCCAGACAAAGATTTAAACACAAAGGTGCATATTCATTTCAAGAGGTTCAGCAACCTCTTCAAATTGTAAAGTCTCATGGCTTGCAGCAAGGTTACCCCAGTGAACCCTTTTTCATGCATGATAGCACTCTTATAAAGCACATACTCTGGAGGAAATTCAATTTCTTGTTGATCACTTTGCCCAAGCCTCAGAATACTTTTGCTTTAAAATAAGTCTGAGGAAGACAGCAATCTTGTCTTAATCTTCCCCTGAGGATGTACTCAAAGATCCCACAGTTACTATCAACCTCATGCTCCTCTGTTCAGTAAAGAGGTTTTGAAATCTTGGGAGTATCATCTCAAAAAACACAATACTGGATGCTGCAATCAATCACTTGCAGACTTTGGAACAAGAATGGAGTTTGTCTCAAAATAAAGATCAGAGTCTACCAAGCAGTGGTTCTTATATCATATCACTCCCATATGTTTCCGAGAGTAGAGCAACCTACCTGCATCAAAGTGTTGGCTTTGAGACTATGCTGATTAGAGGTCAGTTTTACTGGGCCAGTCACAAGGATTTCTGTCTCCCAAAGACAGTACTTTGTAGCCAGCTGAGCACAGGAATAAGGGATGCCCAACACTCAGAGTAAAGAAACCTGAAAGCCAATCTTAGCGCTTTCAAGCTGCATCTGAATAGGTGGAAAGAAACAACACTGGACTGATCCAATCTGAGAGATCGTTGTCATCAAGCGATTTCAGCATTTGAGGAGAACAGAATCAACTGCCTTTTTGGACAAGTGATTGCAGCAAATAAACAATGTCTCCATCCATCCCGCCAACACTGACTTCACATGTGGTGTTTACAATTAATTATGCAAATCGAGACTTGGTCTACAATCACGTATGTGACAACATCAAACTTGACTCTAAACCAGACTTTTACTTTTTTGTTTTGCTGAACACGTATTTGCCAAAGTTATTGAATCCATCAATAACTTTATAAGCTTGATTTTCAATAAATAATCAGAAAACATGACTTAGGAAAGGCATCTAAACCTAAGTAACTGGCAGAGAAGAAAGCCAGTCAAATTTAGATTCTACTTAGAAAATCTCCATAAACATCGGTCCTCTCCAATTGCTGAATTTGCATTACTGCCAGACCTGTAAAATTACAACCATGATATTAATAACATTTGTGCATAACAAATACATTTTTGCCTTTCTGTGATAATTTCTGATATATCTTTTATTTTCACCCTTGTGTTTTGGTGAATAAATTCTATAATAGCACAGTCATAAATTTCAACCAATTTACTGAATTAATTGGGAAGGAGAAATTAATCAGACCATGTTATTTTATTCTATGCAGCCAGATCAGGAAATAGGATGAAAGAATAACTAAGATAACGTCACAGTGTAACGGTTGTGAACTATCAGGAAGAAAGAATGACTGGGGGGCTTTTCTGAAAATAAAAAGAGAAGATAACGGTTTTTCCAGTTTTTAAAGGCTAGCATAAAGCAAATATTTTTGTCTTATGGTGGAGGGGAATGTCAAAGTGAGAGCTATAAATATGAGATAGTCACTAAAACAGTACTTCAAGACAAAGAGTGGTTAGAATTTGGAATATGTTTTCCCATGGAGTAATTGAGAAGATGAGTTTGGATGCCTTGAATAGGAAGATAGATAAATAAGGGAGGGAGAAAGGAATGGAAGGTGATATAGTTAGTGATTAAGGAAGGAGGGTGCATGGAGCCGTGGAAAACACTTTACACATGCACATCATGCTGACAGCAGTAAAACTGATAAACCTTCCCTCCAAGAAACAGAATTAGCATCCAGCAGCACCCAGCACTGCCACTGAAGTTTAAGTTAAAAATGTCACAACTCCAGGTTTTCGTCCAACAGGTTTATTTGTACTAATTTCCGGAGCACTGCTCCTTCTTCAGGTAGCTGCGGAGCAGGACTATAAGGCACAGAATTTACAGCAAAATACCACAGTGGCATGCAACTGAACTGATATATTGAACAAACCTAGATTGCTGTTAAGTCTTTCATCTTTTAGAATTGGTTACAGGTTTTGGTTCAGTAATATGTAAACCCCAGAATTTCCTTCAAATCATATTCTCAAGATAACTTAAGGTTTTATCAAAAAGGTGACAAGTCAGTGCAGATAATGCACCAAAGGTGTGTGGTTAGAGTCTGTCTGTATCCCAATTTGAGTCAGACTGGTTCTATTTACAAAGTAGGAATTTATAATATGTTACATGGATTGACTGCCTGCAGATTGTGTGCTTTTTGAACAAAATAGAATGTATCTACAATCACAACTCTGCACCTTTTTATAAACCTTTTTATAGATGTGTTTAATAAAACCTTAAGTTATCTCGAGAATGTGATTTGAAAGAATTTCTGAGATTTACATATTAATGAACTTAAACCTACAACCCATTCTAAAATATGAAAGTCTTAACAGCAATCTAGGTTTGTTTAATACATCATGTCAGTTGCATGACATGCTAATCTTTTGCTATAAATTCTGTGTCTTATGATCCTGCTGTACTACTATGTGATGAAGGAGCAGCGCTCCGAAAGCTAGTATTCCCAAATAAACCTGTTGGACTATAACCTATTGTTGTGTGATTTTAACTTTGTCCACCCCAATTCAACACCGGCACCTCCACATCACTGAAATTTAAAACAAAGTTAAGCAGAAATGGCAGCTATGTTCCCAGACTAAAGCAAGTTGACAGAACAAGTCAATAGACACGTGAAAAGCAGGAAGACCAATTGGCACAGGCCAGTACAGACAAACTCGGGTTAAAACCGTTGAAACATTGAGAAAACCCGAAAACATGGAGATAATGGTCTCCAGTAATAAGCAAAGCTAAAAGGCATCCACTCTCCTATGGTAAGCGAGTTTGGAGGGTGCAGAGCAGACAGACCCTAGCAAGAGGCAAAACTGGCAAAATGTAAGGCAGACAGACCCCAGCAGTATGTGCACCTCAGAATAGGCAGACTCCAGCACTGAGCTAAATCAGAAAAACTCAAAGCAGATGGACCCAGGGGTGAGGTGACATGGCAAACATCAGCACAATCTGCTGCAAAATAATCTTGTGATAGAGAAGAGCACTACCTGAGCTGCTCCATCTCATGCAGGACCCAGTCTAGGCCATACAACGGCACAATCGATTGCAAAGATTCGAATGCTTCAGAGACACTACAGGCCTTTCACACAAACCAGACAGACATGACTGCACTGGTTCAGAATTTATTATTTGTGAAATACATGTAACAACACATAGACAATTACAACTATGGCTGCTTGGGAGAATCAATCATCTGAGATCAAATCATTGTGGTGGTTTCTTGTCAGTTGTCCTGCATTCCAGATTGGATCTCACCTTTATTGAAATCAGTGCCGTTGCCTTGGCAGTGAGATCTGTAAAACCTGAACAAGCACTCAAGTAGAAAGAAGCAAGATCCTTCAAATGACCAGTTCACGGAGTTTGTACAGTTCCTCAACTTCTCGGGTGTCCAGCAACACAGAGGTACAACAGGACAGGGCACCACAGCCAAAGTATCTCATGTTTCATTTCTTGTGACAACAGAACACATTGGTGCAAAGTATATGCTACCACCAATGCGAATGGTCATGCCTGCAAGCGAAGGGGCTATACTGCAATGAAATGCTTCCACCTTCAAACTACAAGTCTGCAGCAGGGACTCCTAGATCTTCCAGTATGAAATAATTAGAAAACTCCCAGCTTTCTGAACAGAGTTAATTTAGATTACAGAGGATTTACAGAGCACAGAGCTCTTTATCAATGGACATAATGCAGAATTGGAAATTAATATGGGAGCAGCAGATTCAAATCTATCAGATGCACTGCATTAACTGAGACCAAACCTCCCCAAATGCAATGGAGTATGCCTACACAGCTCAAAGGGGAATCTCATTGAAGATCTTAGGCTGATTGACTGTGACACTCTGGCACAAGAGATAGGAAATTTCACAGTCCTTCAAAATCAACATTACTGTTTGATGAGGAGAGACGCCTTTTGGGCATTACAGTTTCGTCACTTACAGGAGCATAAGAAGCCCAACTGGGTGGAGCCCCTATTGACAATATCTGCACCATCAGCCTCAGTGAAATGTTCCAAATGATACACTACTGTTCAGGGAACTGAGAGATGAACATACAGACCACGGCATCACTATTAATAATAATAATGAGCCACAGCTGGAGACTCTGAATATCATGTTATTCTTTGAAAAGATAGTGCATGGGGAGAGCTGCCAAGACATCACAGAAATAGTACAACACACCTTTCCAGAAAGGCCAGGAATAGGCCCTTGCATAACCAGCTGGTCTGAAGAACAGAGCAGGCCACAACTACTGAGGAATCAACAAAAGCAGGTACCAATCCAATCCAGATTTTGACTTGAGGACATAGGTCTCTGGAATACCAGTCCATGTGAAGCTAGAAACATATGGAGACAATGGCAGTGGTTGTGTCCAGTGTAGTGATCCAGGAGAAACCACTTTCAGACAATACAATGAATATGACTGATCCTTGGAAGACCAGTTAATCACGAAATCCAGCTGAGAGCAATATGTGAAAGTAGAAAGCTTGAAAATATCACACAACTAGAAACTTCTCCAGTATGATCCAGATGTCTCAAAGTAGAGGCTGACAAAGGGGATGGAAGAATTTCTGCAGAACCCTGCAGCAAAGGAAAGCACAGGAAGAGGATCCATACAAACCACTTCAGGGAAATACATCAAAGGGCTACCCAGAAGACCAAGTTTTTGACAAGTGCAGGTGACATATCTTCTGGGGAGGTCAAGGCACAACCTTGGTAACAGAGAGCAGAAGAATTAACCAGTTCACCAGAAGACATGAAGGGGGAGATCATCAAAGCAGAGGATGTGACAGAAGCAACTCACCAACACTAGAGGATCTTGCAGCACTCCACAGAGCAACTCTGCCAAAGAATTAGTGCATGATGCATTAGTAGGAGCCTATTGAAGATGGCTTTCAGCTATCCTTTCACGAGTCAACTGATACTATGGCCAATCCATGCACAAACTGGACTGGAGTATAGCTAGCCAGATTCAGCCAAATGACAATTGAGGGATCATGACAAACAGTTCATCCTATAAGCAGCATGGCATTCCATTATGGGAATGCTCTTCCCTAAAGAAAAAGTAATGGACAAAAAAAAAGCATACAAGCAGGACACAAGCTGACTAACTTTCAGATGAGTTGATAACACAATCAGCAATTGAACCATCTCTATGTGACTTGGTGGGGAGGGGACTTGGACACAGACTAATGAATGAAATAGCAAAAATACATCTTGGTCCCCCATGACAATGCTATGGTCAAGAAAGCACCCCAACGCCTCTACTTTTTCAGAAGGCTAAGGAAATCCAGCATGTCTGCAATGACTCTTACGAATTTTTATAGATGCACCACAGAAAGCATCCTATCAGGATGCATCACAGCTTAGTATGGCAGCTGCTCTGCGCATGACTGCAAGAAATTAGAGTTGTGAATGCAGCCCTGCCTATCACGTAAACCAGGTTTCCTTCCGTTGACTCCATCTGTGCTTCCTGCTGCCTCAGGAAAGCAGGCAAAATAATCAAAGACGCCCTTCCACCCTCTTCCATTGGACAGAAGATACAAAAGATTGAAAACATGTACCAAAGAATCAAGACAGCTCCTCCCCCATTGTTATCAGATTTTTGAACAGACCCCGCATGTATTAAAATTGATCTTTCTCTTCAAGTTCGCTGTAGCAGTAACATTATATTCTGCATTGTATTCTATTACCCTGATGTACTGATTTTAATTTGCCTGGATATCCCACAAAACAATACTTTTTACTCTATCTCTGTACACGTGACAATAATAAATCAAATCAAATCAAATATTGGGATACAATATAAGAATATAGATTAATTCTCATGCTGACATAAAGCATGAACTATTAATCTTTAAAATCTCATTACCTAATCATTGGACTGTGGTCTCAGGAACAATAGTTAAAATCCTTAAACTAGCTGCTAAAGTCAACTCAATTGAAAATAGTCAAGTGCCACAGGAATTTCTGAAATAATGTCCAAATGTTGTGGCTTTAACTGTCTACCACACCCTATAAAGGATATCCATGACAATAAAATTCATCTCTGGGATATCTAGTTTAAACTGAGGCTTTCAAGTGTCTCTGGTGGTGAGACCTCCCTACTACCTATTGCTGGAATGAGAAAAATCTTGTGAAACTCATTCTGTGCAGAGGAGTTAAAACCCCCTATCTCCATAAAAGGATAACTGAGAATATCTGACAATGGATCATCAAAACACTTCATCAAAAATAAACGGTCCATATTGTGAGCCAATAGCCAGTATCCACAAACAGAAACCCCTCCTGTGGAAGCTCTGAATTTGTTACAGAAAGCAGTAATATCCATAACATTGGAAATAAAGACTCCTCATAGAATTAAGATCACCTTTCTGTCACTCCGGAATTTTTCAAATGAAGACACTGTCTCTATAATAAGTTGGAAATTATGGCGTGGAGAGAATATAAAACTAAAATGAAACTAAGTGCCACAAGACCAACCATTCTGGAAAGTGGAATAATTGCTGTCTGAGTTCAAGAGGACAACTGCTCAGCCACAATCCCAATAGATTGTCAAGATCAATTGTCAAGCATGTAATTCCTCTACCTGAGGATTGTGACTCCTTTTCAATTCCACCTCACCTCACCGCACACCTTGTTCTTTTGTCTGCACACTAGCATGTACATATGTGTGGGTGTAGCTGCAGGTCACAGAATCCAGGATGTGTTTTACCTTTTTAGTAAGGTTCATACCGTATCCAAGTGACTTTACAATAAACTGACTTCTTAATTTTGTCGGGCTGGTCCTTCAGAATGTCAATACATGTTCAAAAAACACATCTGTTAAAAAAAATCAAACAAGACAATAAGACATAGGAGCAGAAATTAGGCCATCCAGCCTTCTCCACCATTTAATCATGGCTGATAGGTTTCTCAATCCCATTCTACGCTTTCTCTCTGTAACCCTTGATCCCTGTTGATACTCAAGAACCTATCTATCTCAGTCTTAAACATACTCAATGATCTGGCCTCCACAGCCTTCTGTGGCAATGAATTCCATAGATTCAACACTCTCTGGCTGAAGAAGTTTCTCCTTTTCTCCATTCTAAAAGGTGTTCCCGTTACTCTTCTCTTTATAAAGCTCTGCTGTACCAACTTCAAGTGTGAAAAGACAGAAGTTTTTCACCACTCCAAATTTAGGTTTAATATAATGAATAGAAATGTAAACAAATTGGGACACAGTATTGGTCTAACGGGCAATGTCATAATTTAAAAATGTAAATTTTTAGGGATAGAATAAAGAACTGGGCTGAAGGGCAAGAAGCTGTCAATAGGACAGTTGATGACATCACCAGCAGTGATGTCAGATCATGTCATTTTCAAGTGTCAAAACATTTACTCTAGATAGTCATGTATGAATCACTTTGCATATGATATATATATAGTTCAATTGTTCTGGCTAAAAAAAACTGCTCCACCTCCATCTCTAAGCAGGCTGAGAATAATAAACAACAGCATACCAGAATGGTGGATTGGCCTGTTTTTTTGTGGTAAATTTAATGGAAAAACCCAGATAGAGGATTATGCTTTACAGAAGATGGCATTCATCTTGGACTCTCTAGAGGAGCAAAATGAGCAAAAATATTTGTGACTTGTAGACCTCATAGAGTTGTAGTTAAGTCTCTGAGGTGATCACATAGAAAGTTAGTTGCTTACAGAATCCATTCAGCCAGCAAAGTGACAAACCAATCTGTGATGGAATTCCAACTTTGTTTCCCAACCCATCTGTTGGATTTCACATTGCTTCTATTTAAATAATTATCTCATCTGGATTAAACATGCACACATGTGTGTTCTCCTTCAGTTCTTTACTGCTTTATGCTAATACCAAGATAATTATTTTCTGGCAGGGATATCACTGGTGTTGCATTTTGAAAGCTTCATAATGAAATGGACATGCATGGCATATTCTATGCAAGTTTTCAGTTCACTTCGTTAGTCATTGAAAGCTATGAAATTCCCAAAGTATTTATTTGGCCAAATCAGAAATAAAACAAAATTATAATGTTAATATGTTTTTATTCATAATATATTGTGAAACCTCTCAAAATTCTAACTCTTCTGAATTTTGCTATTTTCTTTTAATATCAGCTTAGAGTCTTCAAACTAGCAAAAAACTGGAAAACACTGAACACATTGATCAACATTATATTCAAATCTTTAAAAGAGATGGGAAATCTGACACTTATCGTCATCATCGTGATTTATATATTCACTGTAATAGGAATGCAGCTTGTTGGACATGACTATGAAAATAAAGTAAGTATGTTAAAACAATGAGTTATTTTGCTCCACTGTCAAACGAGGTAATCGTTCTGACTCCGATAATAAATCTACAAATTCCATTGCATGCTACAAATTTACCCAAACTTTAATTAAAAATGGATTCCAGGAAAGTAATTTTTTGATATATACTGCTCCAGAGATACTCCATATGGTACAAAGAGCTGGTCTCATAAAGCAGCCTCAAATGAAAACATCACAATGACATTCCTATGCAAATATATTCAATCAAGGTTAGTTGATGAGTTGCAGGAGGTAGTACTTCACAAAGCAAAAGAACATGACTACATCAGACTACACAGAATATAAAGCACACAAACAGGAAATTTGAAGAGTGTGGTGCTGGAAAAGCACGGCTGGTCAGGCAGCACCTGAGAAGCATTAGAATTAACGTATCAAGCATAAGCCCTTCATCATTCCTGATGAAGGGTTTATGCTCAAAACATCGACTCTCCTGCTTGCCAGATGCTGCCTGACTGGCTTTGCTTTTCCAGCACCGCACTCTTTAACGCTAATGTCCAGCATCTGCAGGCCTCACTTTCTCCTAAACAGGAAATTTGGCTCAACCAGTCAAATCAGAAGGCCATTGAAAGCTACTCTGTCTATGTTGTATCATTCTTCAAGATTTCCCAGGACAAGAGTCACTTTCTGTACAACTGTCACATCTGCTGCAGACACAATGCACCTTTACCTTAAGCTATGTGAAGCCCAGTTTTAAGCAGTGCAGATTAGTTTTAAGTGACAAAACCATTATAATACAGGCCTTCATCAGTAATTAATTCTGACTGATGGAGAATTCATTGAAATAAGCTGACAGCATAAAGTTGGTATTCTACCTACATTACAATCAATGTGCAGGGTTTAATTGCACTCTGGGGGTATCAAATTTGCTACATCTATTCAGGGGTCCTCATTTAATATTCACTCCATGTCTTCTTTCCTGCTGTCTTCAAATACTTGGCTTTCACTGTTTAAAGTTCTGCATGTGTCGGCAAACCTCAACACCTCACCTCAATGGCCATTCTTTGCATTAAGTTTCGACAGATATTTGACTGCATAAAAGCTGGAGACTGAGAGCTTTCTAAAAGAAATGATTTATTGTGATGAAGAAATAAAAAAAGTTAAAAATCACACAACACCAGGTTATAGTCCAACAGGTTGAATTGGAAGCACTAGCTTTCGGAGCGCCGCTCCTTCATCAGGTGGTTGTGGAGGACACAATTGTAAGACACAGAATTTATAGCAAAAGTTTACAGTGAGATGTAACTGAAATTATACGTTGAAAAATACCTGGATTGTTTGTTGAGTCTTTCATCTGTTCGAATACCATGATAGTTTCACTTCTTTCATGGGTAAATCACAAAACCTTTTTTTTAAAAGTTGCATTTTCAGGTTAACTGTAACAATTGGTGTCAGCCAGATAATATATTGAAGGTGTTAGCCCCCCCGTGTTCCCTGTCTGTGCCTTAATGTTTAGACTGATTCTAATCTAAAAAGTGAGATAACAGAGTCTTACATGAATTCATGCAGTTTTTGAGCAAAGTACAATATAATTCAGCAAGTACAAATGATCCCACTTCCTCCAGACGAAAGGGGTAGTCATGGGCACACACATGGGCCCCAGCTATGCCTGTCTTTTTGTCAGCTACGTGGAACAGTCCATCTTCCATAGTTTTACCGGCACCACTCCCCACCTTTAACTCCATTACATTGATGACTGCATCGGTGCAACCCTGTGCTCCCACGAGGCGGTTGAACAGTTCATCGACTTCACCAACACATTCCACCCTGATCTTAAATTCACCTGGACCATCTCAGACACCTCCCTCCCCTTCCTGGACCTCTCCATTTCCATCAACGGGAACTGACTCAACACTGATATCTTCTACAAACCTATCAACACCCACAGCTATCTGGATTACACCGCCTCTAACCCTACCTCCTGCAAAGATGCTATCCTTTATTCCCAATTCCTCCGCCTCTGCTGCATCTGCTCCCAGGAGGACCAGTTCCACCACAGAACGCACCAGATGGCCTCCTTTAAAGACCGCAATTTCCCCTCCCACATAGTTGATGATGTCTTCCAGCACATCTCAACTATTTCCCACACCTCCACCTTTGAATCCCACCCCTCCAACTGCAACAAGGACAGAACCCACGCCCGCCCCCCCACCCCACCTCCCAAGTCGTCACCTTCAACACCACCAACTTTCGTATACATCGCATCATCCTCCGCTATTTCTGCCACCTACAAATGGACCCCACCTCTATCCACTTTCCATATAGACTGTTCCTTCCGGGACTGTCTCATCAGGTTCACGCCCCCTAACAACCCACCCTCCCCTCCCAGCATCTTCCCCTGCCACTACAGGAATTGCAAAACCTGCACCCACATCTCCCGTCTCACCTCATTCCAAGGCCCCAAAGGAGCCTTTCACATCCATAAAAGTTTCACCTGCACATCCACATGGCATTAACTGTATCCCTTGATCCCGATGCCGTCTCCTTTACATTGGGGAGACAGGATGACTACTCACAGAGCACTTCTGAGAACAACTCTGGGACACCCGCATCAACCAAACCCACTGCCCTGTGGCCGAACACTTCAATTCCCCCTCCCACTCTGCCAAGGATATACAGGTCCTGAGCCTCCTCCATTGACACGCCCGACCACCCGACACCCGGAGGAAGAATGCCTCATCTTCTGCCTCGGGACCCTCCAACTCCATGGAATCAATGCGGATTTCACCAGTTTCCTCAATTCCTGTTCCCCCATCTTTTCCCAGTTCCAACCTTTCAGCTCAGCACCGCCCTCATGACCTGTCCTATCTGTCCATCTTCCTTCTCACCAATCCGCTCGATCCTCCCCTCTGACCTGTCACCTTTACCCCCACCTCCATCCATTTATCGCACTCTCAGCTACCTTTACCTCAGCCCCATCCCCCTCCCATTTATCTCTCCATCCCCGAGTGAAGGGCATTTGCCCGAAACATCGAGTCTCCTGTTCCTCGGATGCTGCCTGACCTGCTGTGCTTTTCCAGCACCACACTCTCAACACAGCTGATTGAGTCCACCCTGCCATTCACTGAAATCCTGGCTAATCTAATAAATCATCAATTTAAGATTACTTTGTGTTTCACATGCCAGTGAGGCTAGGAATAGAACATATTACAGTTAAATACATGGCTAAATAGCTGGTGTAGGGGGGGTAGGTTGGAGTATGTGGACCATTGGTCTGTCTTCTGGGGCTGGTGGGACCTAAATTGGAAAATGTCCTAATGAAGCAGAATAATCATATCACAACATCAAACATTCATACTAACCCAATTACTTTTTTGAAACAATATCATAAGTAGAAAGAGCTCCTAATTAGTGGCAAAATGGAGGATTTTCAAAACAGTATTGAGTTTCTTTTGGTAAGAGGCAGCCGAATCTTAGAGTAATTGTACCAATTCTACTTTATAAACATCTCAAGGTCACTGTTGGTGATATTAGTAGATCAAATTTTAAAAATGCTTCTATGTTGTCATCAAGACTTAATTCCACGAGAGAATTAAAGGAATGTCACTTAACCAGGTTTTATGTTTACTGACTAGTATTAAAAATAGCCATATTCTTAGGCTTATAAGAATTGTTAACAGAACACAGAATAGAAAACAATGATTTTTCATGGTTCTATAGGTTGTATAGTATTTCATAACTCATTTTGACTTTAACAAACCAAATTAAGTAAACTTTTCTCACACATGGAATAAGATGAGTATTACATAATTACCTACTCTACAATATTCATCTGTTTTGTTTTTCATATGACATTATATTACCTCATAGGAGGCATTTGAAGGCAATCAAATACCAAGATGGAACTTCAGAGGCTTTTACAATTCCTTTATAATGGTCTTTCGAATTTTATGTGGAGAATGGATTGAACCATTGTATGATTGTATGCGCTGCTCAAAGATGTACTTTTGTCTACCACTGTTCTTGCTTACATACATAGCTGGAAACTTTCTGGTAAGAACACTTAATGTGTCGATTCAGATTATATCAAACCTGCTGTCTTTTCCCATGATATTTTTAAGACATTAGTATTTACAAAAAAGGAATGCTTGCCAAAAACGCAGAATACAATGTTTTATATATACACAATATATCAGTATGTTAAGCTACAACTAACTATAGATCTGATTTTTAAATTCTAATTAAAGGTATAGAATTTAAGATTTAACATGAATACTATTCATATCTTATTCTTCTATATTCATTAATATAATCTACAGTCACATTTAAAATTTATAATTGTTTTGCATATTTTTGCAAAATGTTGCAATCAACACAGCAACTGTACTTCATTGTGGCTAAAGAACTGCAGGGAGCTTTTCTAATACAACAATTTTATTTATTTAGTGCCCTTTAATGTAACAGGAAAGCTCAATGGTGCTTTGTTATGAAGTAAAATTTGAGATCATAAACACGTTTTCAGACAGATGGTCAAAAGCATAGCTGAAGAGATAAGTACGAAAGAGTATCTTAAAGCAGTGGTGCCCAACTGTTTTGCAATGGTGGGCCACATAGGCAAGAGCATAACCTTACAAGGGCTACAAAAATATAATTGGGAAAATTACACATAATTGGAAAAGCTTTAAAAATACTCAATTTTTAATGTCCATCTGTTTGAGCTCAGGTCAATGAATGTTTAAGGTATTAGTGGATTTCTTTTTGTTCCCCTATGTATATGACCATTTCTTTAAAATAATTTGATTGTTAAGACAGCTATAACAATGTATTTTACAGCATATACAAAAGTAAAAAGTATCTGCCTGATTAAAATTTGACATCAAAGAGATTTTGGGGCAGATGGTCAAAAACTTTAAAACTTGACCAAATGAGTCACCAAGGAGCAATAGCCAAATGAATCAATGGGAATCAGGAGGAGACTTCTCCGCTAGTTAGAGATATAGCTGCCATAAGTAAGATGGTTGTAATTGTCGGAGGTCAGTTATCTCAGCTCCATGACATCTCTGCAGGAGTTCCTCAGTGTAGTATCCTTGGCACAACCATTTTCACCTGCTTCAATAACACTCCCTTCATCATTAGGTCAGAAGTAGGGAGGTTTGCTGATGATTCCACAATGTTTAGCATCATTCATGACTCCTCAGAAACAAAAGTAGTTCATATCCAAATGCAGCAATGCTTGAACATTATCCATATTTGTGCTAACAAGTGGCAAGTAAAATTTGTACCATACAAATGGCAGGCAATGACCATCATCAACAACAAAGAATGTAACCATTGTCCCTTGACATTTTGTGGCATTACTATCACTGAAGCCTCCACTATCAAAATCCTTGGGATTACCATAAACTAGAAACTGAACAGGGATAGCCATATAAATACAAGGCTACATGAGCAGGTCACAGGCTAGGAATCCTACAGTGAGTAACTCCCAGCCTAACTCTACAAAACTGTCCACCATCTGTCAAGGCATAGTCAAGAGTGTGATAGAATACATTCCATTTGCCCAGATGTGTGCAGTGGCTCAGTGGTTAGCACAGCTGCCCCACAGCACCAGGTTCCCAGGTTCAATTCTAGCCTCGGGCAACTGTCTGTGTGGAGTTTGCACATTCTCCCTACGTCTGCATGGGTTTCCTCCGGGTGCTTCGGTTTCCTCCCACAATCCAAAAATGTGCAGGTTAGGTGAATTGGCCATGCTAAATTGCCCGTAGTGTTAGGTGAAGGGGTAAAATGTAGGGGAATGGGTCTGGCTGGGTTGTGCTTCGGAGGGTCGGTGTGGACTTGTTGGGCCGAAGGGCCTGTTCTCACACTGTAAGTAATCTAATCTAATCTAAAAAAAAGGGTTGATACCATCCAAGACAAAAATAACCCATTGTCATCACATCCACTCTCTGCACCACTGATGCGCATAAGTAGAAAGTCCTTCTTAATTAGTGACAAAATGGAGGATTTTTAAAGCAGTATTGAATTTCTTCCAGTGAGAGGCAACTGACTCTTAGAGTAATTGTAGCAATAGCAGCAGTGTGTACCACCAACAAGGTGCACTGCAAAAATTCACCACGGTTCCTTAGATACCATCTTTCTTATCGATGAATGCTTCCATCTTGAAAGACAAGGGCAGCAGATACATGGGAACACCACCACTTACAAGTTCCCCTCCAAGCTTCTCAACTTCCTGATTTGGAAATATATTGCCATTCCTTCAGTGTCACTACATCAAAATCCTTAATTCCCTCCTTAAGAGTATTGTGGGTCTACGTTCAGAACATGGACTGCAGCAGTTCAAGGAGGAAGCTCACCACCACCTTCTCATGGACAACAATAAATATTAGCAACACCCATCTCCCACAAGTGAATATTAAAAAAAAACTTATCTGCATCCACTCTGTCTATCTCTTTAAGTATTTGTATCTTTCAACGATAACATCTCACATTTGTCAAAATTCTAGAGAGTACAGCATCAGTTTTCACAATCTGTCTTCATTGGACAATCTCACTATCTGGGAACAAGTCTGTTGAAATTTTGTTGAAAGTCTTCTCTTGCAATAGTATTCTTCCTGAGAAAAGGTGACTAAAACTGCACATAGTATTCCAATCTAACTAAGCTCCTATACAATGAAGTAAGACTTCACCACTCCTATGTGCAAAACTTCTTGCAATAAAGGCTAACATTCTGTTAACTTTCTCATAGCTTGCTGTATCTGCATTACTAACCTTCAGTAATGTACTGACAAAAACCATCCAGTTCCCTTTGTACATCCAAATTTTCCAATGTCTTACCAGTTAAGAAATACTATGCATATCTATTCCTTCTACCAAAGTGGATAGTGACACATTTTGTATTTTATGTTGCCCACTCATCAAGCTTGTCCAAACCCTTGTGAAGTCACTTTACACCTTCCTCACAACAAAACATTCTGATTGTATTTCCCACAAATTTGAAAACATTACATTTTGTTCCCATATCAAATTCATATATTTATAGCGAACAACTGAAGCCCAATTGCTATTCCTTGAGGGCTGCTCCCTCATTACAGAAAGACAACTAGTGGTGGTTTAAACTGAGAGTCACCTTGCTTCAGGTGGGTCCTTATGGTGATCTCAGTTGGTCCAAGATTCAAGTTTATGTTGTTGGCATCATACTGCATGGAAAACCAGCTATGTAGCCAACTCAGTTAACTGACCCCAACTGACTCTGCCTTTACACTCGCATTCATCTCAGCCAAACCACTTGTTGCAGTTGTGTAGAGCACAGCCTTGCAAAGGCTGTGATTCACATTCAGTAACATGTTGCACAAGTCCCCAGCCCTGTCCATGCATGGGAACTTTATCTTAAGGAAACAGCAACTGGAAGGATTGCATTGTATAAATGCTCAATCGCATTCAGGGGCTTGCATAAAGGAGTTGTCATTCCATGGATGGACAAGGTGATCTTTGGCTCACACCAGCCATCTTTGGAAGGCATATGGTCCTTCAAATAAAGGAAGAACCTACAAGTCATATACAAAAAAAACTGGCATTATGGAATGATCCAGGATGTCTGGAGCAGATTTCCAAAATGCCAATATTTTTTATAACTTTTCAAAATATGGTCACCATAATATCAGATGAGTTGAACATCAGCCAAGTGAAAGTATTTATGATTAACAAAGACAGTTGTGCTCACCAATACTGTATATAGTCTTTAGTGTCCTTGGAATGCTTCAGCAGATGTCACAGTTCACAGCAAATGACAGTGTTCTGGGATCATTCTAATTTGGTCATGGCATGTGTTGCTCTTATTTAGAGGACATTCCATCTAGAAGACCAAAGGGTGTGGGTTTTCAGCATTTTTTCCACATTGTGAGTGGACCTTTGGCTGGATATTCTACATATAACTGTTCCACATCTTGTGGAGGCTGCTGCTGGTCCTGGGCTCCCAGACACATGTGTTCCTCATCACTTTCTGTGCTGTTCATCGTGCTGAGGCCATAGAGATGATTATAGCTGCTGTGCCTGGATTCATTGATGATACCTTCAATCAGCCTGTGGCAGATTATTGGAAACAAAGCAACTCCTTATCAATTTGATCAGTCAGTAGTCGCAGTAAATACAAGTGACAGTTTACCGTGGTTCATGGAGGCCTCTGCCAAAAAGGACAATAGGATGCAATTACATGGATCTTCAACATAACAGACCTCATTCAAATGTAGTCTGCATAAGCCACATCATGTATACGTAGCAGGAAATTGCGAGTAATATAGGACCACCAACACCTTCTCATAACATCCCCCCACATCACTCAAAGAGCACATTGTGAAATACTGACAGTTCAATTGTCACGAAAGCATCTCTGGTACTTTATGCAGCCTGAGATCTTGGAATGTGTTTGTGAATTGTGGAATCAAGGCTTTGCAACTTCAAAGCTTGCTTGAAATATTTCTGTTTCACAGAGATTACTGGAATGGTTTGTAATGATCAATGTCATGATCAAGATTACTTCTGGCCAGGATTTCTATTTCACATTGATGGTCACTGCCTAAGGTACACATGCAGTATTTTGCAATCATGAATGTCTTTGACCTGAACTGTGTAAGTTCCTGATTAATGCAATTCCACTTGGACGGTTTCACATCTCACAAAAGTACAGCCTCCTCCCTTAGACAAAAAAAACCTGTTTGGCTGATGAACATCATCCAATTGGCTAGAAAGGCAGTGCACCATAAAGATGGACTATTGGCCAATGATTTAATGACTGAAACATGGAGGTTATATCTCCAGAAAGAGATTTAATTAACGTTAACAATTTTAATCCCTGCCCTCAACATTGTTTCGAAGAAGTTAATTTGCTAAAAAGCCAAGCAAATGATTAAGTATTAGTGATATGATTTATCTATTCCATTTATGAAAGCTCAGCCATGCAACATTTAACTGAATGGTGGATGCACAAGAGTTACTTAGAATAAAGCATTGCATATTATTCATCAATTCCATTGACAAAGAACAGAAATTTAAGTATTATTGTCATTTATTTATATATTGGCCACAGCTGAAGAAGAAAGATTAGATTAAATTAATATCATCAGTTGTTCTTTTGAAATAGCCTGAACTGTTAGTAAGGCATTTTGTGAAATTTTATATCTTTGTCATCACGAACACCAAACTGGTTTTACATTCCTCAATGTTGTTCTGCAGGTGTTAAACTTGTTCTTGGCTCTTCTTCTCAACTTCTTTTCTGGGGATACACTAACTGCAAATAAAAAGGAAGAAAAAACAACTCCATATAAAGATTATATTAAGAGCTTCCTGCTTACGCTATCTTGCCGAAAAAGAAATAAATCATCTTTGGGTAAAATACAGCCAGATGACCAAACAGATACTTCAGAGACAGACAATGCTCACTTTTCTAATGATGTCCCTTTATCAGACTGCAATATGAAACATCAGATGAGTAAGTATCAGAAAGCTTTATATGTCCACATTTAAGCACAAAATAAATTGTACTCTTTTAATTAATCCTTTGTTGTAGAATAAGTATTGCAAATATGTTTAAATATATTTGGTTAAAACCTACTATGGTCTGGGTCTGAGCAAAGTATTAATTTATATGTATTCCTATGTTCACCAATTCAAGAGAAACATTTATCAATACCTCAGTTAAGGTAGCAGAGGAATGCCTCACAAATGTAGCCAACAAAATCACACATAATTCCTAATTTAAAGTTTTTATCCAGTAGGTTCACATTTAGTATATTTCATGTATTCCTGATTGGCACTGAAGAATATGAATGATGAATACCAAAAATCAAAATGTGCAATTTGTGGATATATAGAATAGTAGAGCACAGAAAGAGGCAATTAACCCCATCATGTCAGTTCTGATTCTTTGATAGGGCTATCCAAATAATCCCAATCCTTGTTTTCTCCCTTGGCTTTGAACTTTCCCCTTCAAACATTCATCCAATACTCTCTTGAAGGTTACTGCTTTTACCACACATTCAGTACATTCCAGATCACAACAACTCACTGTTTGAAAAAAAAATGTTCCCACACTATGTTCTCTGCCTCATCCCATCTGGATCATAAAATGTAGATCTTTTCTCCATTATCCCGTTGTCCTATATTCTCAATTTGGCTGTTGCATGTTATTAACATAGCTCCAAGAGTCTGAACTTGTATGTATTATTAATAACATCTGCAACTTCCCATTTGAAGATACAGATAAAATCAATTTTAAAATGAATGTTACCAGTAGAGAAATGGCAGATGGAATTTAATCTAAATGAGGTGATGCATTTTGGAAGGTCTAATGCAGGAAAGAAGTATACAACAAATAGCAGAACTCTTAGCAGCATTAACATGCAGAGGAATCTAGGCATACAGGTCCACAGTTGGCTGAAAGTGGCAACACAAGTGCATAAGATGGTCGAGAAGATGTATGGCATACTTGCCTTCTTTGGTTGGGACATAGCGTATAAAAATTGGCAAGTCATGTTGCAGTTGTACAGAACTTTAGTTTGGCCACATTTTCAATATTGTGTACAGTTCTGCTTGCCACACTACCAGAAGGATGAGGAGGCTTTGGAGAGAGTACAGAAAATGTTTGCCAGGATGTTGGTTTATTTGGAGGGTATTAGCTATGAGGAAAGATTGAACAAACTAGGTTTGTTTTCTCTCGAATTTCAGAGACTGAGGAGCAATCTGATCAAAGATTTCAAAATTATAATAAGTATGGATAGAATGGATTTTCAGAGACTTTTTGCCAGGATAAAAATATCTATTCCTAGAGAACATAGGTTTAAGGTAAAAGGGAAAATTTCTAAGGGATAGAAAGTATTTTTTTACATAGAGGGTGGTAAATGGCTGAAATGCACTTCTAAAGGAGTTAGTAAAAGCAGATACAACAGCAATATTTAAGAATCATCTTGACAGGACATAAGTAGGCAGGGAATAGAAGGATATGCACATGTAGAGGCAAAAGGATTTAGTTTAGAGCCAAAGGACCTGTTCCTGATCTGTACTGTTCTTTGTTCCATGTTAATATAAACACTATAACCCCATTTACTTTGAATAATCATGCATCTCTTAAAGTTAACATACAGCACAGCAAATTTGATTGAATTTTTAGCAAGATGAAATAAAAAGATTCACTTGACATCCAGTTTGTGCCTGCATATAAAATAAACTGATCCCTAAAAATATGTTGGACTTCACACAGGTATGCAATCAGCAGTTGTGCGCTTCACACCAAACATCCATTGGGTTTGCTGACTAAAATAACCCTCATTCCACCTATTACAATAAACCTCATTACACCAACTAAAATAACCCTCATTGCACCTACTACAATAACCCTCATTACACCTATTACAATAAATCTCATTGCACCTACTAAAATAACCCTCATTACACCTATTACAATAAACCTCATTACACCAACTAAAATAACCCTCATTACACCTACTAAAATAACCTTCATTATACCTACTATAATAACCCTCATTGCACCTACTACAATAAACCTCATCACATCTACTAAAATAACCTTCATTATACCTACTAAAATGACCCTCATTACACCTACTAAAATGACCCTCATTACACCTACTATAATAACCCTCATTACACCTACTGTAATAACCCTCATTGCACCTACTAAAATAACCCTCATTACATCTACTAAAATGACCATCATTACACCTACTGTAATAACCCTCATTACACCTACTGTAATAACCCTCATTACACCTACTAAAATAACCTTCATTATACCTACTAAAATGACCCTCATTGCACCTACTATAATAACCCTCATTACACCTACTGTAATAAACCTCATTACACCTACTGTAATAACCCTCATTACATCTACTAAAATAACCTTCATTATACCTACTAAAATGACCCTCATTGCACCTACTATAATAACCCTCATTACACCTACTGTAATAACCCTCATTACACATACTGTAATAACCCTCATTACATCTACTAAAATAACCTTCATTATACCTACTAAAATGACCCTCATTGCACCTACTATAATAACCCTCAATTCACCTACTGTAATAACCCTCATTACACCTACTGTAATAACCCTCATTACACCTACAAGAAGTGCCACCTGGCCTTCTGTTGACATGTTCCTTCCCTTTAAATGGGACAAACTGAGTTTTCATTTTGTGCCTTCCACTGATTCATGTCTAACATTGAGGAATTAGCATGTGGGATCACTGATTCAAATCCATAACCTGTGTTTCCAAGAACAGTGTGTTCAATCTGTAATGCATTTTATGTCAATTTTTTTGTACCCACAGTTCTGATGCTGGTACAATCAAAAATCTAAATATAAAGTTTGGAAATTGCTGACCAACTTTAAATTTGCTAGTTTTATACTGGGTGGTTCTTGTGATTTGGGGGACAATGTAGGATGACTTCTGGTAGTAACGGCACTATACAAAAAATAATGTGACATTATTTTCAGCTAAAAGACTTCAAAAATGCATTTAGTTTTTGGAATTTATGAAGACAGATGATTTTTTTAAAAAATGGAATTCTGTTGTACAATTTTAAATCTGCTGATACTTTCTAAATCATCTTTTTTGTTTGAAGTTAACTATTGTTTCTTGTAGGTATGCAAAATGAAATTAACTTGTCAAGGACTGTTGAGTCAACAGCTTCGCCAACACTGTCAAATAGTGCTGAGCTCCCTTCAATGGGCACAAATGAAGTGCCTACCATCAGTGCTATGTGTGATCCAGCCAGTGGTGGACGGAAGTATGAAAATGGATCAGCAGTCTTGATGGTAACACATGAATGTAATTCTATATAATATCTAGTCTTATAGTCACTGAGGCCAAAATGACTTGATGGCAGCTCCAGCAGTGGAGACACGGCAGAACAGAACCTATATTTGTTTTTGCAGTAAGTCACAGTCTACATCTGCAATTGTGAGATTGTCAAAGGGGATTACACCACTTTCCACCCCAATTCATATTTGTAAAGCTCTTTTGAACCAAAGGTAAAAATAAACTTTGGCGTGTTCAGCTTCCAACTGGCAGAAGGTAATGTATTACCTTAGTGTTGAAAATACTTAAAGCCTTTCTAAAATCCCTAAAGTGACCCAGATATCTTGTGTTTTTCTGATGTCTGTAAGTGGTATTCAATAGTGGTCCTAGAGAAACCTCTAACATTCTGGGGGAAAAGAAAGATCCTCCTAAATTCCACACCACTTGATCAGAAAATTGTTGGAATGACAAAACTGAATTATCACAAAGTCAGATTTCATTGCAAGTGCCGCTCGATCTCCGATCATGGCTGAAATTTCAATGTCACAATATTTTAATTCATTTAAGCATTGTGGAAAAAGCCTTTAAAATAAAGTAGACAATACCTTCTGTGTTTCAGATAAGTATTCTAAAATGGAAGTGCAGTTTTTATACAAGCAACTGTGCAGACATTTTACATATTGAGGAATGTAAATTGAGAGAAATGTCTTAACTGCTTATTTGTCAAATTGAAATTTTCTCTTTCAATTGCAATGGTACATAGCCATCTAGAAATATTTATAAGGAACTTAAAATTAAAGAGCTATTAAGATTCATCTATTAATCTGGGCAACTAAAGCGTAAGAATGCTTGTTGTACTTCCTTCTATAAATAATGATATTTTACAAAATAATTCATTCTTTTGTTCATTTATGGGATGCAGACCTTACTGCTATCTAAAGCACACAATAGTTGTCCTGTGAAAATGATCATGAATATTTTTCTGGAACTCTTCGTAATGGTTTGATACAGCTTGGTTACTTGCGGGATCAACTCCCAGTGCAGTAAACAGTTAACTACATTTGTATGAACTGCAGTTACATATAGACCACGTTGGTTGAGTATGGCAGCTTTACTTCTTCAAATTGAATTCAAATTCTCAAATTGCCACGGTGGAATTTCTATCCATGTTCTCTCGAATACTAATCCAATCTGATTATTTAGTTCACTAATATAATCATTTCTCAACCAAATATCTTCTACGTATTACTAAGTTTTATACAGGCAAGGAACAAGTTTTGTTCATGAACTTTAAAACAGTTAGGAACTTGTATAAATTTATCCAATGAGTGCACACAGGATGCACAATGCCAATGTTCTACTCAGTTGCATCTTTACCAATCAAATTCAGCATTTAGGAAACTAGGAGTCTTATAGAAAGTGCAATGGGACACAGACTTGTAATTTAGGATGTGGGCATACCCGTCATTCCAAAACAAGGACAATTATCAGAAATGGTGTTTTAAAGATTATGGGCAAAGGTGCGATCACTGAATGCATAAGAATTAATTTCTAGATGATACATCCAATTTCTGTAGTGTGAAATGCTGTTTACATGTAGAAGGGCATGAGAGAAGTAATAAGCGAGACTGAGATAGGATTTGGAGATTGCAGCAGAGGTTCAAATGGGGATATGAAGCCAGGCAGGGTAGCATTGCTGAGAAGGAGTTAGCAGCTGTGAACCAGATTTTGGTTCAAACCAAGATGCTGTACATTCCTTGAAGCTGAGATCATGGATGGTGGAGCCTTTGTTAGCAAGGACATTGACATTTTATAACAAAGCTGAAGTATTTATCAGTATCTAGATTAGAATGGTGCTGGAAAAGCACAGCAGTTCTGGCAGCATCCGAGGAACAGTAAAATCAACGTTTCGGGCAAAAGCCCTTCATCAGGAATACAGGCAGAGAGCCTGAAGGGTGGAGAGATAAATGAGAGTAGGGTGGGATTGGGGAGAAATTA